>NW_026783418.1:600000-839261 GCF_949774975.1 Lagenorhynchus albirostris
CAATGAAGTCTCACTTCCCCCCGGTCAAAAGGGCCATCTGAAAAAAGTGTAAAATCCAGAAAGGCAGGACAGGCCATGGAGAACTGGGAGCCTTGTTATGCTGATGGGCGGGATGTAAATTGCCAACAGCCACTCGGGAGAAGTGTATGGTGTTTCCTGAAACATCTAAAAAACAAAGCAACAGAGCCTAGGGCACTTCCACTTATGGTCCTATAGCTTAGGGAAATTAAAATCAAAAGACACAGCCACCCCAAAGGTTGGGACGGCTCTGTTTACAAGAACCTGGTTTACGGTACAAGTTCAATATCGCAGAAAGTGAAAAATGGATAAAGAAGTTGTGGTACTTACGTACAATGCAGTATCACTCAGCAATGAAATCTATGTCATCAGGCCCGTAGCAGCATAATGAGTGGATTCAGGTACGATGATTCTAACTGAAATAAGTCACACAGGAAAAGAAACATCATAAGATATCACTAATACACGGAATGTAACCTTGGCTACACAGGAACTGAATTAGAAAACACAACAGGGTCTCAAATTTAGAAAACCAACTTATGCTTGCTTAAGGGGAAAGGTGAGTTGGGGTGCTGCATAAAACCAGAGATTGAAATGAGCACAGATAAAGTTCCTTAAGCCAAATATGGAATAGACAAGAGCTACTCCTTGCTCAACGAAATGGACTCAACACCCCATATTAAATGCCTAAGAGTGTACATGACTAGGAAGTATCTTAAAACCTATGGATTGCTATGTCTCTGAAAGAGAATCAAGTGTGTGTACAGGGGCATAAACGCAGCAGTGATAGGATTGGAGAGGTTCGGTGAGCAAATGAAGACACTTTGAAGTCATATTGCATGGTACCCATTCCACGGGTCTCAACTCTCCAGGTTTAAGGTATTCTTCCTTCAGCTAAAACATGCATGTGGAACCCAGAGTATGATCAACCGTGTGATCGGGAGACGTGTTCCAATATGTGTCAGTTTTTGTCCCCTGGTACTCGGGTGCAACATTCCAGACGCTTTACTAACACTCTCCCGACTTGGAGAGTCAGTGCCTTTAACCTCCTGTTTGGCCCAGTTTGCAATTTCTGCGGAAGATGAACAGGAATAGGGAGAACCAATGACAGACTAGCTGGAGGTGTCTGGACGGGCAAATTTAACTCTCATTTCCCACCAGGAAGTGGAATTAACCAAAGGCTCAGCGTGCCGTGCCGGAACCAGATTAGGGCCTGAAGCCATCCTGTGGTGTTGCGGCCAGCTCACGAGAAAGCGAGTTGAAGAAAGGAGCTCAGGGGCACTGTAATTCACAAACCTGCAGAGTTATAAATGACAGCTATCGTCCAAAAATATACTGAAGTAAGGCTGCCAAGAGGACTTGAAAGCGGGGCAGAATTGCAGGAAACCGATTTCAGGAGGTAGACTGGAATTGCATTGAAAGCATAGGAAAAGAGGCAGAACGTCCACAATGATGCACTTGGCCAAAAAGGGCGTATGCGTTTTTTCCTGAATATATTCAGGAAAAAACGCATACGCCCTTTTTGGCCAACCAAGCAAGCTTGCAAAGGAAATCTGCACTACAATGAAGTCTCACTTCCCCCGCTCAAAAGGGCCATCTGAAAAAAGTGTAAAATCCAGAAAGGCAGGACAGGCCATGGAGAACTGGGAGCCTTGTTATGCTGATGGGCGGGATGTAAATTGCCAACAGCCACTCGGGAGAAGTGTATGGTGTTTCCTGAAACATCTAAAAAACAAAGCAACAGAGCCTAGGGCACTTCCACTTATGGTCCTATAGCTTAGGGAAATTAAAATCAAAAGACACAGCCACCCCAAAGGTTGGGACGGCTCTGTTTACAAGAACCTGGTTTACGGTACAAGTTCAATATCGCAGAAAGTGAAAAATGGATAAAGAAGTTGTGGTACTTACGTACAATGCAGTATCACTCAGCAATGAAATCTATGTCATCAGGCCCGTAGCAGCATATTGAGTGGATTCAGGTATGATGATTCTAACTGAAATAAGTCACACAGGAAAAGAAACATCATAAGATATCACTAATACACGGAATGTAACCTTGGCTACACAGGAACTGAATTACAAAACACAACAGGGTCTCAAATTTAGAAAACCAACTTATGCTTGCTTAAGGGGAAAGGTGAGATGGGGTGCTGCATAAAACCAGAGATTGAAATGAGCACAGATAAAGTTCCTTAAGCCAAATATGGAATAGACAAGAGCTACTCCTTGCTCAACGAAATGGACTCAACACCCCATATTAAATGCCTAAGAGTGTACCTGACTAGGAAGTATCTTAAAACCTATGGATTGCTATGTCTCTGAAAGAGAATCAAGTGTGTGTACAGGGGCATAAACGCAGCAGTGATAGGATTGGAGAGGTTCGGTGAGCAAATGAAGACCCTTTGAAGTCATATTGCATGGTACCCATTCCACGGGTCTCAACTCTCCAGGTTTAAGGTATTCTTCCTTCAGCTAAAACATGCATGTGGAACCCAGAGTATGATCAACCGTGTGATCGGGAGACGTGTTCCAATATGTGTCAGTTTTCGTCCCCTGGTACTCGGGTGCAACATTCCAGACGCTTTACTAACACTCTCCCGACTTGGAGAGTCAGTGCCTTTAACCTCCTGTTTGGCCCAGTTTGCAATTTCTGCGGAAGATGAACAGGAATAGGGAGAACCAATGACAGACTAGCTGGAGGTGTCTGGACGGGCAAATTTAACTCTCATTTCCCACCAGGAAGAGGAATTAACCAAAGGCTCAGCGTGCCGTGCCGGAACCAGATTAGGGCCTGAAGCCATCCTGCGGTGTTGCGGCCAGCTCACGAGAAAGCGAGTTGAAGAAAGGAGCTCAGGGGCACTGTAATTCACAAACCTGCAGAGTTATAAATGACAGCTATCGTCCAAAAATATACTGAAGTAAGGCTGCCAAGAGGACTTGAAAGCGGGGCAGAATTGCAGGAAACCGATTTCAGGAGGTAGACTGGAATTGCATTTAAAGCATAGGAAAAGAGGCAGAACGTCCACAATGATGCACTTGGCCAAAAAGGGCGTATGCGTTTTTTCCTGAATATATTCAGGAAAAAACGCATACGCCCTTTTTGGCCAACCAAGCAAGCTTGCAAAGGAAATCTGCACTACAATGAAGTCTCACTTCCCCCCGGTCAAAAGGGCCATCTGAAAAAAGTGTAAAATCCAGAAAGGCAGGACAGGCCATGGAGAACTGGGAGCCTTGTTATGCTGATGGGCGGGATGTAAATTGCCAACAGCCACTCGGGAGAAGTGTATGGTGTTTCCTGAAACATCTAAAAAACAAAGCAACAGAGCCTAGGGCACTTCCACTTATGGTCCTATAGCTTAGGGAAATTAAAATCAAAAGACACAGCCACCCCAAAGGTTGGGACGGCTCTGTTTACAAGAACCTGGTTTACGGTACAAGTTCAATATCGCAGAAAGTGAAAAATGGATAAAGAAGTTGTGGTACTTACGTACAATGCAGTATCACTCAGCAAAGAAATCTATGTCATCAGGCCCGTAGCAGCATAATGAGTGGATTCAGGTACGATGATTCTAACTGAAATAAGTCACACAGGAAAAGAAACATCATAAGATATCACTAATACACGGAATGTAACCTTGGCTACACAGGAACTGAATTACAAAACACAACAGGGTCTCAAATTTAGAAAACCAACTTATGCTTGCTTAAGGGGAAAGGTGAGTTGGGGTGCTGCATAAAACCAGAGATTGAAATGAGCACAGATAAAGTTCCTTAAGCCAAATATGGAATAGACAAGAGCTACTCCTTGCTCAACGAAATGGACTCAACACCCCATATTAAATGCCTAAGAGTGTACATGACTAGGAAGTATCTTAAAACCTATGGATTGCTATGTCTCTGAAAGAGAATCAAGTGTGTGTACAGGGGCATAAACGCAGCAGTGATAGGATTGGAGAGGTTCGGTGAGCAAATGAAGACACTTTGAAGTCATATTGCATGGTACCCATTCCACGGGTCTCAACTCTCCAGGTTTAAGGTATTCTTCCTTCAGCTAAAACATGCATGTGGAACCCAGAGTATGATCAACCGTGTGATCGGGAGACGTGTTCCAATATGTGTCAGTTTTCGTCCCCTGGTACTCGGGTGCAACATTCCAGACGCTTTACTAACACTCTCCCGACTTGGAGAGTCAGTGCCTTTAACCTCCTGTTTGGCCCAGTTTGCAATTTCTGCGGAAGATGAACAGGAATAGGGAGAACCAATGAGAGACTAGCTGGAGGTGTCTGGACGGGCAAATTTAACTCTCATTTCCCACCAGGAAGTGGAATTAACCAAAGGCTCAGCGTGCCGTGCCGGAACCAGATTAGGGCCTGAAGCCATCCTGCGGTGTTGCGGCCAGCTCACGAGAAAGCGAGTTGAAGAAAGGAGCTCAGGGGCACTGTAATTCACAAACCTGCAGAGTTATAAATGACAGCTATCGTCCAAAAATATACTGAAGTAAGGCTGCCAAGAGGACTTGAAAGCGGGGCAGAATTGCAGGAAACCGATTTCAGGAGGTAGACTGGAATTGCATTGAAAGCATAGGAAAAGAGGCAGAACGTCCACAATGATGCACTTGGCCAAAAAGGGCGTATGCGTTTTTTCCTGAATATATTCAGGAAAAAACGCATACGCCCTTTTTGGCCAACCAAGCAAGCTTGCAAAGGAAATCTGCACTACAATGAAGTCTCACTTCCCCCCGGTCAAAAGGGCCATCTGAAAAAAGTGTAAAATCCAGAAAGGCAGGACAGGCCATGGAGAACTGGGAGGCTTGTTATGCTGATGGGCGGGATGTAAATTGCCAACAGCCACTCGGGAGAAGTGTATGGTGTTTCCTGAAACATGTAAAAAACAAAGCAACAGAGCCTAGGGCACTTCCACTTATGGTCCTATAGCTTAGGGAAATTAAAATCAAAAAGACACAGCCACCCCAAAGGTTGGGACGGCTCTGTTTACAAGAACCTGGTTTACGGTACAAGTTCAATATCGCAGAAAGTGAAAAATGGATAAAGAAGTTGTGGTACTTACGTACAATGCAATATCACTCAGCAATGAAATCTATGTCATCAGGCCCGTAGCAGCATAATGAGTGGATTCAGGTACGATGATTCTAACTGAAATAAGTCACACAGAAAAAGAAACATCATAAGATATCACTAATACACGGAATGTAAACTTGGCTACACAGGAACTGAATTACAAAACAGAACAGGGTCTCAAATTTAGAAACCCAACTTATGCTTGCTTAAGGGGAAAGGTGAGTTGGGGTGCTGCATAAAACCAGAGATTGAAATGAGCACAGATAAAGTTCCTTAAGCCAAATATGGAATAGACAAGAGCTACTCCTTGCTCAACGAAATGGACTCAACACCCCATATTAAATGCCTAAGAGTGTACCTGACTAGGAAGTATCTTAAAACCTATGGATTGCTATGTCTCTGAAAGAGAATCAAGTGTGTGTACAGGGGCATAAATGCAGCAGTGATAGGATTGGAGAGGTTCGGTGAGCAAATGAAGACCCTTTGAAGTCATATTGCATGGTACCCATTCCACGGGTCTCAACTCTCCAGGTTTAAGGGATTCTTCCTTCAGCTAAAACATGCATGTGGAACCCAGAGTATGATCAACCGTGTGATCGGGAGACGTGTTCCAATATGTGTCAGTTTTCGTCCCCTGGTACTCGGGTGCAACATTCCAGACGCTTTACTAACACTCTCCCGACTTGGAGAGTCAGTGCCTTTAACCTCCTGTTTGGCCCAGTTTGCAATTTCTGCGGAAGATGAACAGGAATAGGGAGAACCAATGACAGACTAGCTGGAGGTGTCTGGACGGGCAAATTTAACTCTCATTTCCCACCAGGAAGAGGAATTAACCAAAGGCTCAGCGTGCCGTGCCGGAACCAGATTAGGGCCTGAAGCCATCCTGCGGTGTTGCGGCCAGCTCACGAGAAAGCGAGTTGAAGAAAGGAGCTCAGGGGCACTGTAATTCACAAACCTGCAGAGTTATAAATGACAGCTATCGTCCAAAAATATACTGAAGTAAGGCTGCCAAGAGGACTTGAAAGCGGGGCAGAATTGCAGGAAACCGATTTCAGGAGGTAGACTGGAATTGCATTGAAAGCATAGGAAAAGAGGCAGAACGTCCACAATGATGCACTTGGCCAAAAAGGGCGTATGCGTTTTTTCCTGAATATATTCAGGAAAAAACGCATACGCCCTTTTTGGCCAACCAAGCAAGCTTGCAAAGGAAATCTGCACTACAATGAAGTCTCACTTCCCCCCGGTCAAAAGGGCCATCTGAAAAAAGTGTAAAATCCAGAAAGGCAGGACAGGCCATGGAGAACTGGGAGCCTTGTTATGCTGATGGGCGGGATGTCAATTGCCAACAGCCACTCGGGAGAAGTGTATGGTGTTTCCTGAAACATCTAAAAAACAAAGCAACAGAGCCTAGGGCACTTCCACTTATGGTCCTATAGCTTAGGGAAATTAAAATCAAAAGACACAGCCACCCCAAAGGTTGGGACGGCTCTGTTTACAAGAACCTGGTTTACGGTACAAGTTCAATATCGCAGAAAGTGAAAAATGGATAAAGAAGTTGTGGTACTTACGTACAATGCAATATCACTCAGCAATGAAATCTATGTCATCAGGCCCGTAGCAGCATAATGAGTGGATTCAGGTACGATGATTCTAACTGAAATAAGTCACACAGAAAAAGAAACATCATAAGATATCACTAATACACGGAATGTAACCTTGGCTACACAGGAACTGAATTACAAAACAGAACAGGGTCTCAAATTTAGAAACCCAACTTATGCTTGCTTAAGGGGAAAGGTGAGTTGGGGTGCTGCATAAAACCAGAGATTGAAATGAGCACAGATAAAGTTCCTTAAGCCAAATATGGAATAGACAAGAGCTACTCCTTGCTCAACGAAATGGACTCAACACCCCATATTAAATGCCTAAGAGTGTACCTGACTAGGAAGTATCTTAAAACCTATGGATTGCTATGTCTCTGAAAGAGAATCAAGTGTGTGTACAGGGGCATAAACGCAGCAGTGATAGGATTGGAGAGGTTCGGTGAGCAAATGAAGACCCTTTGAAGTCATATTGCATGGTACCCATTCCACGGGTCTCAACTCTCCAGGTTTAAGGGATTCTTCCTTCAGCTAAAACATGCATGTGGAACCCAGAGTATGATCAACCGTGTGATCGGGAGACGTGTTCCAATATGTGTCAGTTTTCGTCCCCTGGTACTCGGGTGCAACATTCCAGACGCTTTACTAACACTCTCCCGACTTGGAGAGTCAGTGCCTTTAACCTCCTGTTTGGCCCAGTTTGCAATTTCTGCGGAAGATGAACAGGAATAGGGAGAACCAATGAGAGACTAGCTGGAGGTGTCTGGACGGGCAAATTTAACTCTCATTTCCCACCAGGAAGAGGAATTAACCAAAGGCTCAGCGTGCCGTGCCGGAACCAGATTAGGGCCTGAAGCCATCCTGCGGTGTTGCGGCCAGCTCACGAGAAAGCGAGTTGAAGAAAGGAGCTCAGGGGCACTGTAATTCACAAACCTGCAGAGTTATAAATGACAGCTATCGTCCAAAAATATACTGAAGTAAGGCTGCCAAGAGGACTTGAAAGCGGGGCAGAATTGCAGGAAACCGATTTCAGGAGGTAGACTGGAATTGCATTGAAAGCATAGGAAAAGAGGCAGAACGTCCACAATGATGCACTTGGCCAAAAAGGGCGTATGCGTTTTTTCCTGAATATATTCAGGAAAAAACGCATACGCCCTTTTTGGCCAACCAAGCAAGCTTGCAAAGGAAATCTGCACTACAATGAAGTCTCACTTCCCCCCGGTCAAAAGGGCCATCTGAAAAAGAAAGGCAGGACAGGCCATGGAGAACTGGGAGCCTTGTTATGCTGATGGGCGGGATGTAAATTGCCAACAGCCACTCGGGAGAAGTGTATGGTGTTTCCTGAAACATCTAAAAAACAAAGCAACAGAGCCTATGCACTTCCACTTATGGTCCTATAGCTTAGGGAAATTAAAATCAAAAGACACAGCCACCCCAAAGGTTGGGACGGCTCTGTTTACAAGAACCTGGTTTACGGTACAAGTTCAATATCGCAGAAAGTGAAAAATGGATAAAGAAGTTGTGGTACTTACGTACAATGCAGTATCACTCAGCAATGAAATCTATGTCATCAGGCCCGTAGCAGCATATTGAGTGGATTCAGGTATGATGATTCTAACTGAAATAAGTCACACAGGAAAAGAAACATCATAAGATATCACTAATACACGGAATGTAACCTTGGCTACACAGGAACTGAATTACAAAACACAACAGGGTCTCAAATTTAGAAAACCAACTTATGCTTGCTTAAGGGGAAAGGTGAGTTGGGGTGCTGCATAAAACCAGAGATTGAAATGAGCACAGATAAAGTTCCTTAAGCCAAATATGGAATAGACAAGAGCTACTCCTTGCTCAACGAAATGGACTCAACACCCCATATTAAATGCCTAAGTGTGTACATGACTAGGAAGTATCTTAAAACCTATGGATTGCTATGTCTCTGAAAGAGAATCAAGGGTGTGTACAGGGGCATAAACGCAGCAGTGATAGGACTGGAGAGATTCGGTGAGCAAATGAAGACACTTTGAAGTCATATTGCATGGTACCCATTCCACGGGTCTCAACTCTCCAGGTTTAAGGGATTCTTCCTTCAGCTAAAACATGCATGTGGAACCCAGAGTATGATCAACCGTGTGATCGGGAGACGTGTTCCAATATGTCTCAGTTTTCGTCCCCTGGTACTCGGGTGCAACATTCCAGATGCTTTACTAACACTCTCCCGACTTGGAGAGTCAGTGCCTTTAACCTCCTGTTTGGCCCAGTTTGCAATTTCTGTGGAAGATGAACAGGAATAGGGAGAACCAATGACAGACTAGCTGGAGGTGTCTGGACGGGCAAATGTAACTCTCATTTCCCACCAGGAAGAGGAATTAACCAAAGGCTCAGCGTGCCGTGCCGGAACCAGATTAGGGCCTGAAGCCATCCTGCGGTGTTGCGGCCAGCTCACGAGAAAGCGAGTTGAAGAAAGGAGCTCAGGGGCACTGTAATTCACAAACCTGCAGAGTTATAAATGACAGCTATCGTCCAAAAATATACTGAAGTAAGGCTGCCAAGAGGACTTGAAAGCGGGGCAGAATTGCAGGAAACCGATTTCAGGAGGTAGACTGGAATTGCATTGAAAGCATAGGAAAAGAGGCAGAACGTCCACAATGATGCACTTGGCCAAAAAGGGCGTATGCGTTTTTTCCTGAATATATTCAGGAAAAAACGCATACGCCCTTTTTGGCCAACCAAGCAAGCTTGCAAAGGAAATCTGCACTACAATGAAGTCTCACTTCCCCCCGGTCAAAAGGGCCATCTGAAAAAAGTGTAAAATCCAGAAAGGCAGGACAGGCCATGGAGAACTGGGAGCCTTGTTATGCTGATGGGCGGGATGTCAATTGCCAACAGCCACTCGGGAGAAGTGTATGGTGTTTCCTGAAACATCTAAAAAACAAAGCAACAGAGCCTAGGGCACTTCCACTTATGGTCCTATAGCTTAGGGAAATTAAAATCAAAAAGACACAGCCACCCCAAAGGTTGGGACGGCTCTGTTTACAAGAACCTGGTTTACGGTACAAGTTCAATATCGCAGAAAGTGAAAAATGGATAAAGAAGTTGTGGTACTTACGTACAATGCAATATCACTCAGCAAGGAAATCTATGTCATCAGGCCCGTAGCAGCATAATGAGTGGATTCAGGTATGATGATTCTAACTGAAATAAGTCACACAGAAATAGAAACCTCATAAGATATCACTAATACACGGAATGTAAACTTGGCTACAGAGGAACTGAATTACAAAACAGAACAGGGTCTCAAATTTAGAAAACCAACTTATGCTTCCTTAAGGGGAAAGGTGAGTTGGGGTGCTGCATAAAACCAGAGATTGAAATGAGCACAGATAAAGTACCTTAAGCCAAATATGGAATAGACAAGAGCTACTCCTTGCTCAACGAAATGGACTCAACACCCCATATTAAACACGTAAGAATATACCTGACTAGGAAGTATCTTAAAACCTATGGATTTCTATGTCCCCGAAAGAGAATCAAGCGTGTGTACAGGGGCATAAATGCAGCAGTGATAGGATTGGAGAAGTTCGGTGAGCAAATGAAGACCCTTTGAAGTCATATTGCATGGTACCCATTCCACGGGTCTCAACTCTCCAGGTTTAAGGGATTCTTCCTTCAGCTAAAACATGCATGTGGAACCCAGAGTATGATCAACCGTGTGATCGGGAGACGTGTTCCAATATGTGTCAGTTTTCGTCCCCTGGTACTCGGGTGCAACATTTCAGACGCTTTACTAACACTCTCCCGACTTGGAGAGTCAGTGCCTTTAACCTCCTGTTTGGCCCAGTTTGCAATTTCTGCGGAAGATGAACAGGAATAGGGAGAACCAATGACAGACTAGCTGGAGGTGTCTGGACGGGCAAATTTAACTCTCATTTCCCACCAGGAAGAGGAATTAACCAAAGGCTCAGCGTGCCGTGCCGGAACCAGATTAGGGCCTGAAGCAATCCTGCGGTGTTTCGGCCAGCTCACGAGAAAGCCAGTTGAAGAAAGGAGCTCAGGGGCACTGTAATTCACAAACCTGCAGAGTTATAAATGACAGCTATCGTCCAAAAATATACTGAAGTAAGGCTGCCAAGAGGACTTGAAAGCGGGGCAGAATTGCAGGAAACCGATTTCAGGAGGTAGACTGGAATTGCATTTAAAGCATAGGAAAAGAGGCAGAACGTCCACAATGATGCACTTGGCCAAAAAGGGCGTATGCGTTTTTTCCTGAATATATTCAGGAAAAAACGCATACGCCCATTTTGGCCAACCAAGCAAGCTCGGAAAGGAAATCTGCACTACAATGAAGTCTCACTTCCCCCGGGTCAAAAGGGCCATCTGAAAAAAGTGTAAAATCCAGAAAGGCAGGACAGGCCATGGAGAACTGGGAGCCTTGTTATGCTGATGGGCGGGATGTAAATTGCCAACAGCCACTCGGGAGAAGTGTATGGTGTTTCCTGAAACATCTAAAAAACAAAGCAACAGAGCCTAGGGCACTTCCACTTATGGTCCTATAGCTTAGGGAAATTAAAATCAAAAAGACACAGCCACCCCAAAGGTTGGGACGGCTCTGTTTACAAGAACCTGGTTTACGGTACAAGTTCAATATCGCAGAAAGTGAAAAATGGATAAAGAATTTGTGGTACTTACGTACAATGCAATATCACTCAGCAAGGAAATCTATTTCATCAGGCCCTTAGCAGCATAACGAGTGGATTCAGGTATGATGATTCTAACTGAAATAAGTCACACAGAAAAAGAAACATCATAAGATATCACTAATACACGGAATGTAAACTTGGCTACTTAGGAACTGAATTACAAAACAGAACAGGGTCTCAAATTTAGAAAACCAACTTGTGCTTCCTTAAGGGGAAAGGTGAGTTGGGGTGCTGCATAAAACCAGAGATTGAAATGAGCACAGATAAAGTTCCTTAAGCCAAATATGGAATAGACAAGAGCCACTCCTTGCTCAACGAAATGGATTCAACACCCCATATTAAACGCCTAAGAATATACCTGACTAGGAAGTATCTTAAAACCTATGGATTGCTATGTCTCCGAAAGAGAATCAAGCGTGTGTGTAGGGGCAGAAACGCAGCAGTGATAGGATTGGAGAGGTTCGGTGAGCAAATGAAGACACTTTGAAGTCATATTGCATGGTACCCATTCCACGGGTCTCAACTCTCCAGGTTTAAGGTATTCTTCCTTCAGCTAAAACATGCATGTGGAACCCAGAGTATGATCAACCGTGTGATCGGGAGACGTGTTCCAATATGTCTCAGTTTTCGTCCCCTGGTACTCGGGTGCAACATTCCAGACGCTTTACTAACACTCTCCCGACTTGGAGAGTCAGTGCCTTTAACCTCCTGTTTGGCCCAGTTTGCAATTTCTGCGGAAGATGAACAGGAATAGGGAGAACCAATGAGAGACTAGCTGGAGGTGTCTGGACGGGCAAATTTAACTCTCATTTCCCACCAGGAAGAGGAATTAACCAAAGGCTCAGCGTGCCGTGCCGGAACCAGATTAGGGCCTGAAGCCATCCTGCGGTGTTGCGGCCAGCTCACGAGAAAGCGAGTTGAAGAAAGGAGCTCAGGGGCACTGTAATTCACAAACCTGCAGAGTTATAAATGACAGCTATCGTCCAAAAATATACTGAAGTAAGGCTGCCAAGAGGACTTGAAAGTGGGGCAGAATTGCAGGAAACCGATTTCAGGAGGTAGACTGGAATTGCATTTAAAGCATAGGAAAAGAGGCAGAACGTCCACAATGATGCACTTGGCCAAAAAGGGCGTATGCGTTTTTTCCTGAATATATTCAGGAAAAAACGCATACGCCCTTTTTGGCCAACCAAGCAAGCTTGCAAAGGAAATCTGCACTACAATGAAGTCTCACTTCCCCCCGGTCAAAAGGGCCATCTGAAAAAAGTGTAAAATCCAGAAAGGCAGGACAGGCCATGGAGAACTGGGAGCCTTGTTATGCTGATGGGCGGGATGTAAATTGCCAACAGCCACTCGGGAGAAGTGTATGGTGTTTCCTGAAACATCTAAAAAACAAAGCAACAGAGCCTAGGGCACTTCCACTTATGGTCCTATAGCTTAGGGAAATTAAAATCAAAAAGACACAGCCACCCCAAAGGTTGGGACGGCTCTGTTTACAAGAACCTGGTTTACGGTACAAGTTCAATATCGCAGAAAGTGAAAAATGGATAAAGAATTTGTGGTACTTACGTACAATGCAATATCACTCAGCAAGGAAATCTATTTCATCAGGCCCTTAGCAGCATAACGAGTGGATTCAGGTATGATGATTCTAACTGAAATAAGTCACACAGAAAAAGAAACATCATAAGATATCACTAATACACGGAATGTAAACTTGGCTACTTAGGAACTGAATTACAAAACAGAACAGGGTCTCAAATTTAGAAAACCAACTTATGCTTCCTTAAGGGGAAAGGTGAGTTGGGGTGCTGCATAAAACCAGAGATTGAAATGAGCACAGATAAAGTTCCTTAAGCCAAATATGGAATAGACAAGAGCCACTCCTTGCTCAACGAAATGGATTCAACACCCCATATTAAACGCCTAAGAATATACCTGACTAGGAAGTATCTTAAAACCTATGGATTGCTATGTCTCCGAAAGAGAATCAAGCGTGTGTGTAGGGGCAGAAACGCAGCAGTGATAGGATTGGAGAGGTTCGGTGAGCAAATGAAGACACTTTGAAGTCATATTGCATGGTACCCATTCCACGGGTCTCAACTCTCCAGGTTTAAGGTATTCTTCCTTCAGCTAAAACATGCATGTGGAACCCAGAGTATGATCAACCGTGTGATCGGGAGACGTGTTCCAATATGTGTCAGTTTTCGTCCCCTGGTACTCGGGTGCAACATTCCAGACGCTTTACTAACACTCTCCCGACTTGGAGAGTCAGTGCCTTTAACCTCCTGTTTGGCCCAGTTTGCAATTTCTGCGGAAGATGAACAGGAATAGGGAGAACCAATGAGAGACTAGCTGGAGGTGTCTGGACGGGCAAATTTAACTCTCATTTCCCACCAAGAAGAGGAATTAACCAAAGGCTCAGCGTGCCGTGCCGGAACCAGATTAGGGCCTGAAGCCATCCTGCGGTGTTGCGGCCAGCTCACGAGAAAGCGAGTTGAAGAAAGGAGCTCAGGGGCACTGTAATTCACAAACCTGCAGAGTTATAAATGACAGCTATCGTCCAAAAATATACTGAAGTAAGGCTGCCAAGAGGACTTGAAAGTGGGGCAGAATTGCAGGAAACCGATTTCAGGAGGTAGACTGGAATTGCATTTAAAGCATAGGAAAAGAGGCAGAACGTCCACAATGATGCACTTGGCCAAAAAGGGCGTATGCGTTTTTTCCTGAATATATTCAGGAAAAAACGCATACGCCCTTTTTGGCCAACCAAGCAAGCTTGCAAAGGAAATCTGCACTACAATGAAGTCTCACTTCCCCCCGCTCAAAAGGGCCATCTGAAAAAAGTGTAAAATCCAGAAAGGCAGGACAGGCCATGGAGAACTGGGAGCCTTGTTATGCTGATGGGCGGGATGTAAATTGCCAACAGCCACTCGGGAGAAGTGTATGGTGTTTCCTGAAACATCTAAAAAACAAAGCAACAGAGCCTAGGGCACTTCCACTTATGGTCCTATAGCTTAGGGAAATTAAAATCAAAAAGACACAGACACCCAAAAGGTTGGGACGGCTCTGTTTACAAGAACCTGGTTTACGGTACAAGTTCAATATCGCAGAAAGTGAAAAATGGATAAAGAAGTTGTGGTACTTACGTACAATGCAGTATCACTCAGCAATGAAATCTATGTCATCAGGCCCGTAGCAGCATAATGAGTGGATTCAGGTATGATGATTCTAACTGAAATAAGTCACACAGAAAAAGAAACATCATAAGATATCACTAATACACGGAATGTAACCTTGGCTACACAGGAACTGAATTACAAAACAGAACAGGGTCTCAAATTTAGAAACACAACTTATGCTTGCTTAAGGGGAAAGGTGAGTTGGGGTGCTGCATAAAACCAGAGATTGAAATGAGCACAGATAAAGTTCCTTAAGCCAAATATGGAATAGACAAGAGCTACTCCTTGCTCAACGAAATGGACTCAACACCCCATATTAAACGCCTGAGAATGTACCTGACTAGGAAGTATCTTAAAACCTATGGATTGCTATGTCTCCGAAAGAGAATCTAGCGTGTGTACAGGGGCATAAACGCAGCAGTGATAGGACTGGAGAGGTTCGGTGAGCAAATGAAGAACCTTTGAAGTCATAGTGCATGGTACCCATTCCACGGGTCTCAACTCTCCAGGTTTAAGGTATTCTTCCTTCAGCTAAAACATGCATGTGGAACCCAGAGTATGATCAACCGTGTGATCGGGAGACGTGTTCCAATATGTGTCAGTTTTCGTCCCCTGGTACTCGGGTGCAACATTCCAGACGCTTTACTAACACTCTCCCGACTTGGAGAGTCAGTGCCTTTAATTTCCTGTTTGGCCCAGTTTGCAATTTCTGCGGAAGATGAACAGGAATAGGGAGAACCAATGACAGACTAGCTGGAGGTGTCTGGACGGGCAAATTTAACTCTCATTTCCCACCAGGAAGAGGAATTAACCAAAGGCTCAGCGTGCCGTGCCGGAACCAGATTAGGGCCTGAAGCCATCCTGCGGTGTTGCGGCCAGCTCACGAGAAAGCGAGTTGAAGAAAGGAGCTCAGGGGCACTGTAATTCACAAACCTGCAGAGTTATAAATGACAGCTATCGTCCAAAAATATACTGAAGTAAGGCTGCCAAGAGGACTTGAAAGCGGGGCAGAATTGCAGGAAACCGATTTCAGGAGGTAGACTGGAATTGCATTGAAAGCATAGGAAAAGAGGCAGAACGTCCACAATGATGCACTTGGCCA
This sequence comes from Lagenorhynchus albirostris, assembly GCF_949774975.1. Taxonomy (NCBI): domain Eukaryota; kingdom Metazoa; phylum Chordata; class Mammalia; order Artiodactyla; family Delphinidae; genus Lagenorhynchus; species Lagenorhynchus albirostris. Next base: position 615,685 of record NW_026783418.1, read on the forward strand.
AAAAGGGCGTATGCGTTTTTTCCTGAATATATTCAGGAAAAAACACATACGCCCTTTTTGGCCAACCAAGCAAGCTTGCAAAGGAAATCTGCACTACAATGAAGTGTCACTTCCCCCCGGTCAAAAGGGCCATCTGAAACAAGTGTAAAATCCAGAAAGTCAGGACAGGCCATGGAGAACTGGGAGCCTTGTTATGCTGATGGGCGGGATGTAAATTGCCAACAGCCACTCGGGAGAAGTGTATGGTGTTTCCTGAAACATCTAAAAAACAAAGCAACAGAGCCTAGGGCACTTCCAATTATGGTCCTATAGCTTAGGGAAATTAAAATCAAAAAGAAACAGACACCCCAACGGTTGGGACGGCTCTGTTTACAAGAACCTGGTTTACGGTACAAGTTCAATATCGCAGAAAGTGAAAAATGGATAAAGAAGTTGTGGTACTTACGTACAATGCAGTATCACTCAGCAATGAAATCTATGTCATCAGGCCCGTAGCAGCATAATGAGTGGATTCAGGTATGATGATTCTAACTGAAATAAGTCACACAGAAAAAGAAACATCATAAGATATCACTAATACACGGAATGTAACCTTGGCTACACAGGAACTGAATTACAAAACAGAACAGGGTCTCAAATTTAGAAACCCAACTTATGCTTGCTTAAGGGGAAAGGTGAGTTGGGGTGCTGCATAAAACCAGAGATTGAAATGAGCACAGATAAAGTTCCTTAAGCCAAATATGGAATAGACAAGAGCTACTCCTTGCTCAACGAAATGGACTCAACACCCCATATTAAATGCCTAAGAGTGTACCTGACTAGGAAGTATCTTAAAACCTATGGATTGCTATGTCTCTGAAAGAGAATCAAGTGTGTGTACAGGGGCATAAACGCAGCAGTGATAGGATTGGAGAGGTTCGGTGAGCAAATGAAGACCCTTTGAAGTCATATTGCATGCTACCCATTCCACGGGTCTCAACTCTCCAGGTTTAAGGGATTCTTCCTTCAGCTAAAACATGCATGTGGAACCCAGAGTATGATCAACCGTGTGATCGGGAGACCTGTTCCAATATGTGTCAGTTTTCGTCCCCTGGTACTCGGGTGCAACATTCCAGACGCTTTACTAACACTCTCCCGACTTGGAGAGTCAGTGCCTTTAACCTCCTGTTTGGCCCAGTTTGCAATTTCTGCGGAAGATGAACAGGAATAGGGAGAACCAATGAGAGACTAGCTGGAGGTGTCTGGACGGGCAAATTTAACTCTCATTTCCCACCAGGAAGAGGAATTAACCAAAGGCTCAGCGTGCCGTGCCGGAACCAGATTAGGGCCTGAAGCCATCCTGCGGTGTTGCGGCCAGCTCACGAGAAAGCGAGTTGAAGAAAGGAGCTCAGGGGCACTGTAATTCACAAACCTGCAGAGTTATAAATGACAGCTATCGTCCAAAAATATACTGAAGTAAGGCTGCCAAGAGGACTTGAAAGCGGGGCAGAATTGCAGGAAACCGATTTCAGGAGGTAGACTGGAATTGCATTGAAAGCATAGGAAAAGAGGCAGAACGTCCACAATGATGCACTTGGCCAAAAAGGGCGTATGCGTTTTTTCCTGAATATATTCAGGAAAAAACGCATACGCCCTTTTTGGCCAACCAAGCAAGCTTGCAAAGGAAATCTGCACTACAATGAAGTCTCACTTCCCCCCGGTCAAAAGGGCCATCTGAAAAAAGTGTAAAATCCAGAAAGGCAGGACAGGCCATGGAGAACTGGGAGCCTTGTTATGCTGATGGGCGGGATGTAAATTGCCAACAGCCACTCGGGAGAAGTGTATGGTGTTTCCTGAAACATCTAAAAAACAAAGCAACAGAGCCTATGCACTTCCACTTATGGTCCTATAGCTTAGGGAAATTAAAATCAAAAGACACAGCCACCCCAAAGGTTGGGACGGCTCTGTTTACAAGAACCTGGTTTACGGTACAAGTTCAATATCGCAGAAAGTGAAAAATGGATAAAGATGTTGTGGTACTTACGTACAATGCAGTATCACTCAGCAATGAAATCTATGTCATCAGGCCCGTAGCAGCATATTGAGTGGATTCAGGTATGATGATTCTAACTGAAATAAGTCACACAGGAAAAGAAACATCATAAGATATCACTAATACACGGAATGTAACCTTGGCTACACAGGAACTGAATTACAAAACACAACAGGGTCTCAAATTTAGAAAACCAACTTATGCTTGCTTAAGGGGAAAGGTGAGTTGGGGTGCTGCATAAAACCAGAGATTGAAATGAGCACAGATAAAGTTCCTTAAGCCAAATATGGAATAGACAAGAGCTACTCCTTGCTCAACGAAATGGACTCAACACCCCATATTAAATGCCTAAGTGTGTACATGACTAGGAAGTATCTTAAAACCTATGGATTGCTATGTCTCTGAAAGAGAATCAAGGGTGTGTACAGGGGCATAAACGCAGCAGTGATAGGACTGGAGAGATTCGGTGAGCAAATGAAGACACTTTGAAGTCATATTGCATGGTACCCATTCCACGGGTCTCAACTCTCCAGGTTTAAGGGATTCTTCCTTCAGCTAAAACATGCATGTGGAACCCAGAGTATGATCAACCGTGTGATCGGGAGACGTGTTCCAATATGTCTCAGTTTTCGTCCCCTGGTACTCGGGTGCAACATTCCAGATGCTTTACTAACACTCTCCCGACTTGGAGAGTCAGTGCCTTTAACCTCCTGTTTGGCCCAGTTTGCAATTTCTGTGGAAGATGAACAGGAATAGGGAGAACCAATGACAGACTAGCTGGAGGTGTCTGGACGGGCAAATGTAACTCTCATTTCCCACCAGGAAGAGGAATTAACCAAAGGCTCAGCGTGCCGTGCCGGAACCAGATTAGGGCCTGAAGCCATCCTGCGGTGTTGCGGCCAGCTCACGAGAAAGCGAGTTGAAGAAAGGAGCTCAGGGGCACTGTAATTCACAAACCTGCAGAGTTATAAATGACAGCTATCGTCCAAAAATATACTGAAGTAAGGCTGCCAAGAGGACTTGAAAGCGGGGCAGAATTGCAGGAAACCGATTTCAGGAGGTAGACTGGAATTGCATTGAAAGCATAGGAAAAGAGGCAGAACGTCCACAATGATGCACTTGGCCAAAAAGGGCGTATGCGTTTTTTCCTGAATATATTCAGGAAAAAACGCATACGCCCTTTTTGGCCAACCAAGCAAGCTTGCAAAGGAAATCTGCACTACAATGAAGTCTCACTTCCCCCCGGTCAAAAGGGCCATCTGAAAAAAGTGTAAAATCCAGAAAGGCAGGACAGGCCATGGAGAACTGGGAGCCTTGTTATGCTGATGGGCGGGATGTCAATTGCCAACAGCCACTCGGGAGAAGTGTATGGTGTTTCCTGAAACATGTAAAAAACAAAGCAACAGAGCCTAGGGCACTTCCACTTATGGTCCTATAGCTTAGGGAAATTAAAATCAAAAAGACACAGCCACCCCAAAGGTTGGGACGGCTCTGTTTACAAGAACCTGGTTTACGGTACAAGTTCAATATCGCAGAAAGTGAAAAATGGATAAAGAAGTTGTGGTACTTACGTACAATGCAATATCACTCAGCAAGGAAATCTATGTCATCAGGCCCGTAGCAGCATAATGAGTGGATTCAGGTATGATGATTCTAACTGAAATAAGTCACACAGAAATAGAAACCTCATAAGATATCACTAATACACGGAATGTAAACTTGGCTACAGAGGAACTGAATTACAAAACAGAACAGGGTCTCAAATTTAGAAAACCAACTTATGCTTCCTTAAGGGGAAAGGTGAGTTGGGGTGCTGCATAAAACCAGAGATTGAAATGAGCACAGATAAAGTTCCTTAAGCCAAATATGGAATAGACAAGAGCTACTCCTTGCTCAACGAAATGGACTCAACACCCCATATTAAATGCCTAAGAGTGTACATGACTAGGAAGTATCTTAAAACCTATGGATTGCTATGTCTCTGAAAGAGAATCAAGGGTGTGTACAGGGGCATAAACGCAGCAGTGATAGGACTGGAGAGGTTCGGTGAGCAAATGAAGACACTTTGAAGTCATATTGCATGGTACCCATTCCACGGGTCTCAACTCTCCAGGTTTAAGGGATTCTTCCTTCAGCTAAAACATGCATGTGGAACCCAGAGTATGATCAACCGTGTGATCGGGAGACGTGTTCCAATATGTGTCAGTTTTCATCCCCTGGTACTCGGGTGCAACATTCCAGACGCTTTACTAACACTCTCCCGACTTGGAGAGTCAGTGCCTTTAACCTCCTGTTTGGCCCAGTTTGCAATTTCTGCGGAAGATGAACAGGAATAGGGAGAACCAATGAGAGACTAGCTGGAGGTGTCTGGACGGGCAAATTTAACTCTCATTTCCCACCAGGAAGAGGAATTAACCAAAGGCTCAGCGTGCCGTCCCGGAACCAGATTAGGGCCTGAAGCCATCCTGCGGTGTTGCGGCCAGCTCACGAGAAAGCGAGTTGAAGAAAGGAGCTCAGGGGCACTGTAATTCACAAACCTGCAGAGTTATAAATGACAGCTATCGTCCAAAAATATACTGAAGTAAGGCTGCCAAGAGGACTTGAAAGCGGGGCAGAATTGCAGGAAACCGATTTCAGGAGGTAGACTGGAATTGCATTGAAAGCATAGGAAAAGAGGCAGAACGTCCACAATGATGCACTTGGCCAAAAAGGGCGTATGCGTTTTTTCCTGAATATATTCAGGAAAAAACGCATACGCCCTTTTTGGCCAACCAAGCAAGCTTGCAAAGGAAATCTGCACTACAATGAAGTCTCACTTCCCCCCGGTCAAAAGGGCATCTGAAAAAAGTGTAAAATCCAGAAAGGCAGGACAGGCCATGGAGAACTGGGAGCCTTGTTATGCTGATGGGCGGTATGTAAATTGCCAACAGCCACTCGGGAGAAGTGTATGGTGTTTCCTGAAACATCTAAAAAACAAAGCAACAGAGCCTAGGGCACTTCCACTTATGGTCCTATAGCTTAGGGAAATTAAAATCAAAAGGACACAGCCACCCCAAAGGTTGGGACGGCTCTGTTTACAAGAACCTGGTTTACGGTACAAGTTCAATATCGCAGAAAGTGAAAAATGGATAAAGAATTTGTGGTACTTACGTACAATGCAATATCACTCAGCAAGGAAATCTATTTCATCAGGCCCTTAGCAGCATAACGAGTGGATTCAGGTATGATGATTCTAACTGAAATAAGTCACACAGAAAAAGAAACATCATAAGATATCACTAATACACGGAATGTAAACTTGGCTACTTAGGAACTGAATTACAAAACAGAACAGGGTCTCAAATTTAGAAAACCAACTTGTGCTTCCTTAAGGGGAAAGGTGAGTTGGGGTGCTGCATAAAACCAGAGATTGAAATGAGCACAGATAAAGTTCCTTAAGCCAAATATGGAATAGACAAGAGCCACTCCTTGCTCAACGAAATGGATTCAACACCCCATATTAAACGCCTAAGAATATACCTGACTAGGAAGTATCTTAAAACCTATGGATTGCTATGTCTCCGAAAGAGAATCAAGCGTGTGTGTAGGGGCAGAAACGCAGCAGTGATAGGATTGGAGAGGTTCGGTGAGCAAATGAAGACACTTTGAAGTCATATTGCATGGTACCCATTCCACGGGTCTCAACTCTCCAGGTTTAAGGTATTCTTCCTTCAGCTAAAACATGCATGTGGAACCCAGAGTATGATCAACCGTGTGATCGGGAGACGTGTTCCAATATGTGTCAGTTTTCGTCCCCTGGTACTCGGGTGCAACATTCCAGACGCTTTACTAACACTCTCCCGACTTGGAGAGTCAGTGCCTTTAACCTCCTGTTTGGCCCAGTTTGCAATTTCTGTGGAAGATGAACAGGAATAGGGAGAACCAATGAGAGACTAGCTGGAGGTGTCTGGACGGGCAAATTTAACTCTCATTTCCCACCAGGAAGAGGAATTAACCAAAGGCTCAGCGTGCCGTGCCGGAACCAGATTAGGGCCTGAAGCCATCCTGCGGTGTTGCGGCCAGCTCACGAGAAAGCGAGTTGAAGAAAGGAGCTCAGGGGCACTGTAATTCACAAACCTGCAGAGTTATAAATGACAGCTATCGTCCAAAAATATACTGAAGTAAGGCTGCCAAGAGGACTTGAAAGTGGGGCAGAATGGCAGGAAACCGATTTCAGGAGGTAGACTGGAATTGCATTTAAAGCATAGGAAAAGAGGCAGAACGTCCACAATGATGCACTTGGCCAAAAAGGGCGTATGCGTTTTTTCCTGAATATATTCAGGAAAAAACGCATACGCCCTTTTTGGCCAACCAAGCAAGCTTGCAAAGGAAATCTGCACTACAATGAAGTCTCACTTCCCCCCGGTCAAAAGGGCCATCTGAAAAAAGTGTAAAATCCAGAAAGGCAGGACAGGCCATGGAGAACTGGGAGCCTTGTTATGCTGATGGGCGGGATGTCAATTGCCAACAGCCACTCGGGAGAAGTGTATGGTGTTTCCTGAAACATCTAAAAAACAAAGCAACAGAGCCTAGGGCACTTCCACTTATGGTCCTATAGCTTAGGGAAATTAAAATCAAAAAGACACAGCCACCCCAAAGGTTGGGACGGCTCTGTTTACAAGAACCTGGTTTACGGTACAAGTTCAATATCGCAGAAAGTGAAAAATGGATAAAGAATTTGTGGTACTTACGTACAATGCAATATCACTCAGCAAGGAAATCTATTTCATCAGGCCCTTAGCAGCATAACGAGTGGATTCAGGTATGATGATTCTAACTGAAATAAGTCACACAGAAAAAGAAACATCATAAGATATCACTAATACACGGAATGTAAACTTGGCTACTTAGGAACTGAATTACAAAACAGAACAGGGTCTCAAATTTAGAAAACCAACTTATGCTTCCTTAAGGGGAAAGGTGAGTTGGGGTGCTGCATAAAACCAGAGATTGAAATGAGCACAGATAAAGTTCCTTAAGCCAAATATGGAATAGACAAGAGCCACTCCTTGCTCAACGAAATGGATTCAACACCCCATATTAAACGCCTAAGAATATACCTGACTAGGAAGTATCTTAAAACCTATGGATTGCTATGTCTCCGAAAGAGAATCAAGCGTGTGTGTAGGGGCAGAAACGCAGCAGTGATAGGATTGGAGAGGTTCGGTGAGCAAATGAAGACACTTTGAAGTCATATTGCATGGTACCCATTCCACGGGTCTCAACTCTCCAGGTTTAAGGTATTCTTCCTTCAGCTAAAACATGCATGTGGAACCCAGAGTATGATCAACCGTGTGATCGGGAGACGTGTTCCAATATGTCTCAGTTTTCGTCCCCTGGTACTCGGGTGCAACATTCCAGACGCTTTACTAACACTCTCCCGACTTGGAGAGTCAGTGCCTTTAACCTCCTGTTTGGCCCAGTTTGCAATTTCTGCGGAAGATGAACAGGAATAGGGAGAACCAATGAGAGACTAGCTGGAGGTGTCTGGACGGGCAAATTTAACTCTCATTTCCCACCAGGAAGAGGAATTAACCAAAGGCTCAGCGTGCCGTGCCGGAACCAGATTAGGGCCTGAAGCCATCCTGCGGTGTTGCGGCCAGCTCACGAGAAAGCGAGTTGAAGAAAGGAGCTCAGGGGCACTGTAATTCACAAACCTGCAGAGTTATAAATGACAGCTATCGTCCAAAAATATACTGAAGTAAGGCTGCCAAGAGGACTTGAAAGTGGGGCAGAATTGCAGGAAACCGATTTCAGGAGGTAGACTGGAATTGCATTTAAAGCATAGGAAAAGAGGCAGAACGTCCACAATGATGCACTTGGCCAAAAAGGGCGTATGCGTTTTTTCCTGAATATATTCAGGAAAAAACGCATACGCCCTTTTTGGCCAACCAAGCAAGCTTGCAAAGGAAATCTGCACTACAATGAAGTCTCACTTCCCCCCGCTCAAAAGGGCCATCTGAAAAAAGTGTAAAATCCAGAAAGGCAGGACAGGCCATGGAGAACTGGGAGCCTTGTTATGCTGATGGGCGGGATGTAAATTGCCAACAGCCACTCGGGAGAAGTGTATGGTGTTTCCTGAAACATCTAAAAAACAAAGCAACAGAGCCTAGGGCACTTCCACTTATGGTCCTATAGCTTAGGGAAATTAAAATCAAAAAGACACAGACACCCAAAAGGTTGGGACGGCTCTGTTTACAAGAACCTGGTTTACGGTACAAGTTCAATATCGCAGAAAGTGAAAAATGGATAAAGAAGTTGTGGTACTTACGTACAATGCAGTATCACTCAGCAATGAAATCTATGTCATCAGGCCCGTAGCAGCATAATGAGTGGATTCAGGTATGATGATTCTAACTGAAATAAGTCACACAGAAAAAGAAACATCATAAGATATCACTAATACACGGAATGTAACCTTGGCTACACAGGAACTGAATTACAAAACAGAACAGGGTCTCAAATTTAGAAACACAACTTATGCTTGCTTAAGGGGAAAGGTGAGTTGGGGTGCTGCATAAAACCAGAGATTGAAATGAGCACAGATAAAGTTCCTTAAGCCAAATATGGAATAGACAAGAGCTACTCCTTGCTCAACGAAATGGACTCAACACCCCATATTAAACGCCTGAGAATGTACCTGACTAGGAAGTATCTTAAAACCTATGGATTGCTATGTCTCCGAAAGAGAATCTAGCGTGTGTACAGGGGCATAAACGCAGCAGTGATAGGACTGGAGAGGTTCGGTGAGCAAATGAAGAACCTTTGAAGTCATAGTGCATGGTACCCATTCCACGGGTCTCAACTCTCCAGGTTTAAGGTATTCTTCCTTCAGCTAAAACATGCATGTGGAACCCAGAGTATGATCAACCGTGTGATCGGGAGACGTGTTCCAATATGTGTCAGTTTTCGTCCCCTGGTACTCGGGTGCAACATTCCAGACGCTTTACTAACACTCTCCCGACTTGGAGAGTCAGTGCCTTTAATCTCCTGTTTGGCCCAGTTTGCAATTTCTGCGGAAGATGAACAGGAATAGGGAGAACCAATGACAGACTAGCTGGAGGTGTCTGGACGGGCAAATTTAACTCTCATTTCCCACCAGGAAGAGGAATTAACCAAAGGCTCAGCGTGCCGTGCCGGAACCAGATTAGGGCCTGAAGCCATCCTGCGGTGTTGCGGCCAGCTCACGAGAAAGCGAGTTGAAGAAAGGAGCTCAGGGGCACTGTAATTCACAAACCTGCAGAGTTATAAATGACAGCTATCGTCCAAAAATATACTGAAGTAAGGCTGCCAAGAGGACTTGAAAGCGGGGCAGAATTGCAGGAAACCGATTTCAGGAGGTAGACTGGAATTGCATTTAAAGCATAGGAAAAGAGGCAGAACGTCCACAATGATGCACTTGGCCAAAAAGGGCGTATGCGTTTTTTCCTGAATATATTCAGGAAAAAACGCATACGCCCTTTTTGGCCAACCAAGCAAGCTTGCAAAGGAAATCTGCACTACAATGAAGTGTCACTTCCCCCCGGTCAAAAGGGCCATCTGAAACAAGTGTAAAATCCAGAAAGTCAGGACAGGCCATGGAGAACTGGGAGACTTGTTATGCTGATGGGCGGGATGTAAATTGCCAACAGCCACTCGGGAGAAGTGTATGGTGTTTCCTGAAACATCTAAAAAACAAAGCAACAGAGCCTAGGGCACTTCCAATTATGGTCCTATAGCTTAGGGAAATTAAAATCAAAAAGAAACAGACACCCCAACGGTTGGGACGGCTCTGTTTACAAGAACCTGGTTTACGGTACAAGTTCAATATCGCAGAAAGTGAAAAATGGATAAAGAAGTTGTGGTACTTACGTACAATGCAGTATCACTCAGCAATGAAATCTATGTCATCAGGCCCGTAGCAGCATAATGAGTGGATTCAGGTATGATAATTCTAACTGAAATAAGTCACACAGAAAAAGAAACATCATAAGATATCACTAATACACGGAATGTAAACTTGGCTACACAGGAACTGAATTACAAAACAGAACAGGGTCTCAAATTTAGAAACCCAACTTATGCTTGCTTAAGGGGAAAGGTGAGTTGGGGTGCTGCATAAAACCAGAGATTGAAATGAGCACAGATAAAGTTCCTTAAGCCAAATATGGAAGAGACAAGAGCTACTCTTTGTTCAACGAAATGGACTCAACACCCCATATTAAACGCCTAAGAATGTACCTGACTAGGAAGTATCTTAAAACCTATGGATTGCTATGTCTCCGAAAGAGAATCAAGCGTGTGTACAGGGGCATAAACGCAGCAGTGATAGGATTGGAGAGGTTCGGTGAGCAAATGAAGACCCTTTGAAGTCATATTGCATGGTACCCATTCCACGGGTCTCAACTCTCCAGGTTTAAGGTATTCTTCCTTCAGCTAAAACATGCATGTGGAACCCAGAGTATGATCAACCGTGTGATCGGGAGACGTGTTCCAATATGTGTCAGTTTTCGTCCCCTGGTACTCGGGTGCAACATTCCAGACGCTTTACTAACACTCTCCCGACTTGGAGAGTCAGTGCCTTTAACCTCCTGTTTGGCCCAGTTTGCAATTTCTGCGGAAGATGAACAGGAATAGGGAGAACCAATGACAGACTAGCTGGAGGTGTCTGGACGGGCAAATTTAACTCTCATTTCCCACCAGGAAGGGGAATTAACCAAAGGCTCAGCGTGCCGTGCCGGAACCAGATTAGGGCCTGAAGCAACCCTGCGGTGTTGCGGCCAGCTCACGAGAAAGCGAGTTGAAGAAAGGAGCTCAGGGGCACTGTAATTCACAAACCTGCAGAGTTATAAGTGATGGCTATCGTCCAAAAATATACTGAAGTAAGGCTGCCAAGAGGACTTGAAAGCGGGGCAGAATTGCAGGAAACCGATTTCAGGAGGTAGACTGGAATTTCATTGAAAGCATAGGAAAAGAGGAAGAACGTCCACAATGATGCACTTGGCCAAAAAGTGTGTATGCGTTTTTTCCTGAATATATTCAGGAAAAAACGCATACACACTTTTTGGCCAACCAAGCAAGCTTGCAAAGGAAATCTGCACTACAATGAAGTCTCACTTCCCCCCGGTCAAAAGGGCCATCTGAAAAAAGTGTAAAATCCAGAAAGGCAGGACAGGCCATGGAGAACTGGGAGCCTTGTTATGCTGATGGGCGGGATGTCAATTGCCAACAGCCACTCGGGAGAAGTGTATGGTGTTTCCTGAAACATGTAAAAAACAAAGCAACAGAGCCTAGGGCACTTCCACTTATGGTCCTATAGCTTAGGGAAATTAAATTCAAAAAGACACAGACACCCCAACGGTTGGGACGGCTCTGTTTACAAGAACCTGGTTTACGGTACAAGTTCAATATCGCAGAAAGTGAAAAATGGATAAAGAAGTTGTGGTACTTACGTACAATGCAATATCACTCAGCAGTGAAATCTATGTCATCAGGCCCGTAGCAGCATAATGAGTGGATTCAGGTATGATGATTCTAACTGAAATAAGTCACACAGAAAAAGAAACATCATAAGATATCACTAATACACGGAATGTAAACTTGGCTACACAGGAACTGAATTCCACAACAGAACAGGGTCTCAAATTTAGAAACCCAACTTATGCTTGTTTAAGGGGAAAGGTGAGTTGGGGTGCTGCATAAAACCAGAGATTGAAATGAGCACAGATAAAGTTCCTTAAGTCAAATATGGAAGAGACAAGAGCTACTCCTTGCTCAACGAAATGGACTCAACACCCCATATTAAACGCCTAAGAATGTACCTGACTAGAAAGTATCTTAAAATCTATGGATTGCTATGTCTCCGAAAGAGAATCAAGCGTGTGTACAGGGGCATAAACGCAGCAGTGATAGGATTGGAGAGGTTCGGTGAGCAAATGAAGACCCTTTGAAGTCATATTGCATGGTACCCATTCCACGGGTCTCAACTCTCCAGGTTTAAGGGATTCTTCCTTCAGCTAAAACATGCATGTGGAACCCAGAGTATGATCAACCGTGTGATCGGGAGACGTGTTCCAATATGTGTCAGGTTTCGTCCCCTGGTACTCGGGTGCAACATTCCAGACGCTTTACTAACACTCTCCCGACTTGGAGAGTCAGTGCCTTTAACCTCCTGTTTGGCCCAGTTTGCAATTTCTGCGGAAGATGAACAGGAATAGGGAGAACCAATGACAGACTAGCTGGAGGTGTCTGGACGGGCAAATTTAACTCTCATTTCCCACCAGGAAGAGGAATTAACCAAAGGCTCAGCGTGCCGTGCCGGAACCAGATTAGGGCCTGAAGTCATCCTGCGGTGTTGCGGCCAGCTCACGAGAAAGCGAGTTGAAGAAAGGAGCTCAGGGGCACTGTAATTCACAAACCTGCAGAGTTATAAATGACAGCTATCGTCCAAAAATATACTGAAGTAAGGCTGCCAAGAGGACTTGAAAGCGGGGCAGAATTGCAGGAAACCGATTTCAGGAGGTAGACTGGAATTGCATTGAAAGCATAGGAAAAGAGGCAGAACGTCCACAATGATGCACTTGGCCAAAAAGGGCGTATGCGTTTTTTCCTGAATATATTCAGGAAAAAACGCATACGCCCTTTTTGGCCAACCAAGCAAGCTTGCAAAGGAAATCTGCACTACAATGAAGTGTCATTTCCCCCCGGTCAAAAGGGCCATCTGAAAAAAGTGTAAAATCCAGAAAGGCAGGACAGGCCATGGAGAACTGGGCGCCTTGTTATGCTGATGGGCGGGATGTAAATTGCCAACAGCCACTCGGGAGAAATGTATGGTGTTTCCTGAAACATCTAAAAAACAAAGCAACAGAGCCCAGGGCACTTCCACTTATGGTCCTATAGCTTAGGGAAATTAAAATCAAAAACACACAGACACCCCAACGGTTGGGACGGCTCCGTTTACAAGAACTTGGTTTACGGTACAAGTTCAATATCGCAGAAAGTGAAAAATGGATAAAGAAGTTGTGGTACTTACGTACAATGCAATATCACTCAGCAGTGAAATGTATGTCATCAGGCCCGTAACAGCATAATGAGTGGATTCAGGTATGATGATTCTAACTGAAATAAGTCACACAGAAAAAGAAACATCATAAGATATCACTAATACACGGAATGTAAACTGGGCTACACAGGAACAGAATTACAAAACAGAACAGGGTCTCAAATTTAGAAACCCAACTTATGCTTGCTTAAGGGGAAAGGTGAGTTGGGGTGCTGCATAAAACCAGAGATTGAAATGAGCACAGATAAAGTTCCTTAAGCCAAATATGGAAGAGTCAAGAGCTACTCCTTGTTCAACGAAATGGACTCAACACCCCATATTAAACGCCTAAGAATGTACCTGACTAGGAAGTATCTTAAAACCTATGGATTGCTATGTCTCCGAAGGAGAATCAAGCGTGTGTACAGGGGCATAAACGCAGCAGTGATAGGACTGGAGAGGTTCGGTGAGCAAATGAAGACCCTTTGATGTCATATTGCATGGTACCCATTCCACGGGTCTCAACTCTCCAGGTTTAAGGTATTCTTCCTTCAGCTAAAACATGCATGTGGAACCCAGAGTATGATCAACCGTGTGATCGGGAGACGTGTTCCAATATGTGTCAGTTTTCGTCCCCTGGTACTCGGGTGCAACATTCCAGACGCTTTAGTAACACTCTCCCGACTTGGAGAGTCAGTGCCTTTAACCTCCTGTTTGGCCCAGTTTGCAATTTCTGCGGAAGATGAACAGACTAGCTGTTCTAACTAACCAATGACAGACTAGCTGGAGGTGTCTGGACGGGCAAATTTAACTCTCATTTCCCACCAGGAAGGGGAATTAACCAAAGGCTCAGCGTGCCGTGCCGGAACCAGATTAGGGCCTGAAGCCATCCTGCGGTGTTGCGGCCAGCTCACGAGAAAGCGAGTTTAAGAAAGGAGCTCAGGGGCACTGTAATTCACAAACTGCAGAGTTATAAATGAAAGCTATCGTCCAAAAATATACTGAAGTAAGGCTGCCAAGAGGACTTGAAAGCGGGGCAGAATTGCAGGAAACCGATTTCAGGAGGTAGACTGGAATTGCATTTAAAGCATAGGAAAAGAGGCAGAACGTCCACAATGATGCACTTGGCCAAAAAGGGCGTATGCGTTTTTTCCTGAATATATTCAGGAAAAAACGCATACGCCCTTTTTGGCCAACCAAGCAAGCTTGCAAAGGAAATCTGCACTACAATGAAGTCTCACTTCCCCCCGGTCAAAAGGGCCATCTGAAAAAAGTGTAAAATCCAGTAAGGCAGGACAGGCCATGGAGAACTGGGAGCCTTGTTATGCTGATGGGCGGGATGTCAATTGCCAACAGCCACTCGGGAGAAGTGTATGGTGTTTCCTGAAACATCTAAAAAACAAAGCAACAGAGCCTAGGGCACTTCCACTTATGGTCCTATAGCTTAGGGAAATTAAAATCAAAAAGACACAGCCACCCCAAAGGTTGGGATGGCTCTGTTTACAAGAACCTGATTTACGGTACAAGTTCAATATCGCAGAAAGTGAAAAATGGATAAAGAAGTTGTGGTACTTACGTACAATGCAATATCACTCAGCAAGGAAATCTATGACATCAGGCCCGTAGCAGCATAATGAGTGGATTCAGGTATGATGATTCTAACTGAAATAAGTCACACAGAAAACGAAACATCATAAGATATCACTAGTACACGGAATGTAAACTTGGCTACACAGGAACTGAATTCCAAAACAGAACAGGGTCTCAAATTTAGAAACCCAACTTATGCTTGCTTAAGGGGAAAGGTGAGTTGGGGTAATGCATAAAACCAGAGATTGAAATGAGCACAGATAAAGTTCCTTAAGCCAAATATGGAATAGACAAGAGCTACTCCTTGCTCAACGAAATGGACTCAACACCCCATATTAAACGCATAAGAATGTACATGACTAGGAAGTATCTTAAAACCTACGGACTGCTATGTCTCCGAAAGAGAATCAAGCGTGTGTACAGGGGCATAAACGCAGCAGTGATAGGATTGGAGAGGTTCGGTGAGCAAATGAAGACCCTTTGAAGTCATATTGCATGGTACCCATTCCACGGGTCTCAACTCTCCAGGTTTAAGGTATTCTTCCTTCAGCTAAAACATGCATGTGGAACCCAGAGTATGATCAACCGTGTGATCGGGAGACGTGTTCCAATATGTCTCAGTTTTCGTCCCCTGGTACTCGGGTGCAACATTCCAGACGCTTTACTAACACTCTCCCGACTTGGAGAGTCAGTGCCTTTAACCTCCTGTTTGGCCCAGTTTGCAATTTCTGCGGAAGATGAACAGGAATAGGGAGAACCAATGACAGACTAGCTGGAGGTGTCTGGACGGGCAAATTTAACTCTCATTTCCCACCAGGAAGGGGAATTAACCAAAGGCTCAGTGTGCCGTGCCGGAACCAGATTAGGGCCTGAAGCCATCCTGTGGTGTTGCGGCCAGCTCACGAGAAAGCGAGTTGAAGAAAGGAGCTCAGGGGCACTGTAATTCACAAACCTGCAGAGTTATAAATGACAGCTATCGTCCAAAAATATACTGAAGTAAGGCTGCCAAGAGGACTTGAAAGCGGGGCAGAATTGCAGGAAACCGATTTCAGGAGGTAGACTGGAATTGCATTTAAAGCATAGGAAAAGAGGCAGAACGTCCACAATGATGCACTTGGCCAAAAAGGGCGTATGCGTTTTTTCCTGAATATATTCAGGAAAAAACGCATACGCCCTTTTTGGCCAACCAAGCAAGCTTGCAAAGGAAATCTGCACTACAATGAAGTCTCACTTCCCCCCGGTCAAAAGGGCCATCTGAAAAAAGTGTAAAATCCAGAAAGGCAGGACAGGCCATGGAGAACTGGGAGCCTTGTTATGCTGATGGGCGGGATGTAAATTGCCAACAGCCACTCGGGAGAAGTGTATGGTGTTTCCTGAAACATCTAAAAAACAAAGCAACAGAGCCTAGGGCACTTCCACTTATGGTCCTATAGCTTAGGGAAATTAAAATCAAAAGACACAGCCACCCCAAAGGTTGGGACGGCTCTGTTTACAAGAACCTGGTTTACGGTACAAGTTCAATATCGCAGAAAGTGAAAAATGGATAAAGAAGTTGTGGTACTTACGTACAATGCAGTATCACTCAGCAATGAAATCTATGTCATCAGGCCCGTAGCAGCATAATGAGTGGATTCAGCTACGATGATTCTAACTGAAATAAGTCACACAGGAAAAGAAACATCATAAGATATCACTAATACACGGAATGTAACCTTGGCTACACAGGAACTGAATTACAAAACAGAACAGGGTCTCAAATTTAGAAACCCAACTTATGCTTGCTTAAGGGGAAAGGTGAGTTGGGGTGCTGCATAAAACCAGAGATTGAAATGAGCACAGATAAAGTTCCTTAAGCCAAATATGGAATAGACAAGAGCTACTCCTTGCTCAACGAAATGGACACACCACCCCATATTAAATGCCTAAGAGTGTACCTGACTAGGAAGTATCTTAAAACCTATGGATTGCTATGTCTCTGAAAGAGAATCAAGTGTGTGTACAGGGGCATAAACGCAGCAGTGATAGGATTGGAGAGGTTCGGTGAGCAAATGAAGACCCTTTGAAGTCATAGTGCATGGTACCCATTCCACGGGTCTCAACTCTCCAGGTTTAAGGTATTCTTCCTTCAGCTAAAACATGCATGTGGAACCCAGAGTATGATCAACCGTGTGATCGGGAGACGTGTTCCAATATGTGTCAGTTTTCGTCCCCTGGTACTCGGGTGCAACATTCCAGACGCTTTACTAACACTCTCCCGACTTGGAGAGTCAGTGCCTTTAACCTCCTGTTTGGCCCAGTTTGCAATTTCTGCGGAAGATGAACAGGAATAGGGAGAACCAATGAGAGACTAGCTGGAGGTGTCTGGACGGGCAAATTTAACTCTCATTTCCCACCAGGAAGAGGAATTAACCAAAGGCTCAGCATGCCGTGCCGGAACCAGAATAGGGCCTGAAGCCATCCTGCGGTGTTGCGGCCAGCTCACGAGAAAGCGAGTTGAAGAAAGGAGCTCAGGGGCACTGTAATTCACAAACCTGCAGAGTTATAAATGACAGCTATCGTCCAAAAATATACTGAAGTAAGGCTGCCAAGAGGACTTGAAAGCGGGGCAGAATTGCAGGAAACCGATTTCAGGAGGTAGACTGGAATTGCATTGAAAGCATAGGAAAAGAGGCAGAACGTCCACAATGATGCACTTGGACAAAAAGGGCGTATGCGTTTTTTCCTGAATATATTCAGGAAAAAACGCATACGCCCTTTTTGGCCAACCAAGCAAGCTTGCAAAGGAAATCTGCACTACAATGAAGTCTCACTTCCCCCCGGTCAAAAGGGCCATCTGAAAAAAGTGTAAAATCCAGAAAGGCAGGACAGGTCATGGAGAACTGGGAGCCTTGTTATGCTGATGGGTGGGATGTAAATTGCCAACAGCCACTCGGGAGAAGTGTAGGGTGTTTCCTGAAACATCTAAAAAACAAAGCAACAGAGCCTAGGGCACTTCCACTTATGGTCCTATAGCTTAGGGAAATTAAAATCAAAAAGACACAGCCACCCCAAAGGTTGGGACGGCTCTGTTTACAAGAACCTGGTTTACGGTACAAGTTCAATATCGCAGAAAGTGAAAAATGGATAAAGAAGTTGTGGTACTTACTTACAATGCAATATCACTCAGCAATGAAATCTATGTCATCAGGCCCGTAGCAGCATAATGAGTGGATTCAGGTATGATGATTCTAACTGAAATAAGTCACACAGAAAAAGAAACATCATAAGATATCACTAATACACGGAATGTAACCTTGGCTACACAGGAACTGAATTCCAAAACAGAACAGGGTCTCAAATTTAGAAACCCAACTTATGCTTGCTTAAGGGGAAAGGTGAGTTGGGGTAATGCATAAAACCAGAGATTGAAGTGAGCACAGATAAAGTTCCTTAAGCCAAATATGGAATAGACAAGAGCTACTCCTTGCTCAACGAAATGGACTCAACACCCCATATTAAACGCCTAAGCATGTACCTGACTAGGAAGTATCTTAAAACCTATGGATTGCTATGTCTCCGAAAGAGAACCAAGCGTGTGTACAGGGGCATAAACGCAGCAGTGATAGTACTGGAGAGGTTCGGTGAGCAAATGAAGACCCTTTGAAGTCATATTGCATGGTACCCATTCCACGGGTCTCAACTCTCCAGGTTTAAGGTATTCTTCCTTCAGCTAAAACATGCATGTGGAACCCAGAGTATGATCAACCGTGTGATCGGGAGACGTGTTCCAATATGTGTCAGTTTTCGTCCCCTGGTACTCGGGTGCAGCATTCCAGACGTTTTACTAACACTCTCCCGAGTTGGAGAGTCAGTGCCTTTAACCTCCTGTTTGGCCCAGTTTGCAATTTCTGTGGAAGATGAACAGGAATAGGGAGAACCAATGAGAGACTAGCTGGAGGTGTCTGGACGGTTATATTTAACTCTCATTTCCCACCAGGAAGAGGAATTAACCAAAGGCTCAGCGTGCCGTGCCGGAACCACATTAGGGCCTGAAGCACTCCTGTGGTGTTGCGGCCAGCTCACGAGAAAGCGAGTTGAAGAAAGGAGCTCAGGGGCACTGTAATTCACAAACCTGCAGAGTTATAAATGACAGCTATCGTCCAAAAATATACTGAAGTAAGGCTGCCAAGAGGACTTGAAAGCGGGGCAGAATTGCAGGAAACCGATTTCAGGAGGTAGACTGGAATTGCATTGAAAGCATAGGAAAAGAGGCAGAACGTCCACAATGATGCACTTGGCCAAAAAGGGCGTATGCGTTTTTTCCTGAATATATTCAGGAAAAAACGCATACGCCCTTTTTGGCCAACCAAGCAAGCTTGCAAAGGAAATCTGCACTACAATGAAGTCTCACTTCCCCCCGGTCAAAAGGGCCATCTGAAAAAAGTGTAAAATCCAGAAAGGCAGGACAGGCCATGGAGAACTGGGAGCCTTGTTATGCTGATGGGCGGGATGTAAATTGCCAACAGCCACTCGGGAGAAGTGTATGGTGTTTCCTGAAACATCTAAAAAACAAAGCACCAGAGCCTAGGGCACATCCACTTATGGTCCTATAGCTTAGGGAAATTAAAGTCAAAAAGACACAGCCACCCCAAAGGTTGGGACGGCTCTGTTTACAAGAACCTGATTTACGGTACAAGTTCAATATCGCAGAAAGTGAAAAATGGATAAAGAAGTTGTGGTACTTACGTACAATGCAATATCACTCAGCAAGGAAATCTATGTCATCAGGCCCGTAGCAGCATAATGAGTAGATTCAGGTATCATGATTCTAACTGAAATAAGTCACACAGAGAAAGAAACATCATAAGATATCACTAATACACGGAATGTAAACTTGGCTACACAGGAACTGAATTCCAAAACAGAACAGGGTCTCAAATTAAGAAAACAAACTTATGCTTCCATAAGGGGAAAGGTGAGTTGGGGTAATGCATAAAACCAGAGATTGAAATGAGCACAGATAAAGTTCCTTAAGCCAAATATGGAATAGACAAGAGCTACTCCTTGCTCAACGAAATGGACTCAACACCCCATATTAAACGCCTAAGAATGTACCTGACTAGGAAGTATCTTAAAACCTATGGATTGCTATGTCTCCGAAAGAGAATCAAGTGTGTGTACAGGGGCATAAACGCAGCAGTGATAGGACTGGAGAGGTTCGGTGAGCAAATGAAGACCCTTTGAAGTCATATTGCATGGTACCCATTCCACGGGTCTCAACTCTCCAGGTTTAAGGTATTCTTCCTTCAGCTAAAACATGCATGTGGAACCCAGAGTATGATCAACCGTGTGATCGGGAGACGTGTTCCAATATGTGTCAGTTTTCGTCCCCTGGTACTCGGGTGCAACATTCCAGACGCTTTACTAACACTCTCCCGACTTGGAGAGTCAGTGCCTTTAACCTCCTGTTTGGCCCAGTTTGCAATTTCTGCGGAAGATGAACAGGAATAGGGAGAACCAATGAGAGACTAGCTGGAGGTGTCTGGACGGACAAATTTAACTCTCATTTCCCACCAGGAAGAGGAATTAACCAAAGGCTCAGCGTGCCGTGCCGGAACCAGATTAGGGCCTGAAGCCATCCTGCGGTGTTGCGGCCAGCTCACGAGAAAGCGAGTTGAAGAAAGGAGCTCAGGGGCACTGTAATTCACAAACCTGCAGAGTTATAAATGACAGCTATCGTCCAAAAATATACTGAAGTAAGGCTGCCAAGAGGACTTGAAAGCGGGGCAGAATTGCAGGAAACCGATTTCAGGAGGTAGACTGGAATTGCATTTAAAGCATAGGAAAAGAGGCAGAACGTCCACAATGATGCACTTGGCCAAAAAGGGCGTATGCGTTTTTTCCTGAATATATTCAGGAAAAAACGCATACGCCCTTTTTGGCCAACCAAGAAAGCTTGCAAAGGAAATATGCACTACAATGAAGTCTCACTTCCCCCCGGTCAAAAGGGCCATCTGAAAAAAGTGTAAAATCCAGAAAGGCAGGACAGGCCATGGAGAACTGGGAGCCTTGTTATGCTGATGGGCGGGATGTCAATTGCCAACAGCCACTCGGGAGAAGTGTATGGTGTTTCCTGAAACATCTAAAAAACAAAGCAACAGAGCCTAGGGCACTTCCACTTATGGTCCTATAGCTTAGGGAAATTAAAATCAAAAAGACACAGCCACCCCAAAGGTTGGGACGGCTCTGTTTACAAGAACCTGGTTTACGGTACAAGTTCAATATCGCAGAAAGTGAAAAATGGATAAAGAAGTTGTGGTACTTACGTACAATGCAATATCACTCAGCAATGAAATCTATGTCATCAGGCCCGTAGCAGCATAATGAGTGGATTCAGGTATGATAATTCTAACTGAAATAAGTCACACAGAAAAAGAAACATCATAAGATATCACTAATACACGGAATGTAACCTTGGCTACACAGGAACTGAATTCCAAAACAGAACAGGGTCTCAAATTTAGAAAACCAACTTATGCTTCCTTAAGGGGAAAGGTGAGTTGGGGTAATGCATAAAACCAGAGATTGAAATGAGCACAGATAAAGTTCCTTAAGCCAAATATGGAATAGACAAGAGCTACTCCTTGCTCAACGAAATGGACTCAACACCCCATATTAAACGCCTAAGCATGTACCTGACTAGGAAGTATCTTAAAACCTATGGATTGCTATGTCTCCGAAAGAGAATCAAGCGTGTGTGCAGGGGCATAAACGCAGCAGTGATAGGATTGGAGAGGTTCGGTGAGCAAATGAAGACCCTTTGAAGTCATATTGCATGGTACCCATTCCACGGGTCTCAACTCTCCAGGTTTAAGGTATTCTTCCTTCAGCTAAAACATGCATGTGAACCCAGAGTATGATCAACCGTGTGATCGGGAGACGTGTTCCAATATGTGTCAGTTTTCGTCCCCTGGTACTCGGGTGCAACATTCCAGACGCTTTACTAACACTCTCCCGACTTGGAGAGTCAGTGCCTTTAACCTCCTGTTTGGCCCAGTTTGCAATTTCTGCGGAAGATGAACAGGAATAGGGAGAACCAATGACAGACTAGCTGGAGGTGTCTGGACGGGCAAATTTAACTCTCATTTCCCACCAGGAAGAGGAATTAACCAAAGGCTCAGCGTGCCGTGCCGGAACCAGATTAGGGCCTGAAGCAATCCTGCGGTGTTGCGGCCTGCTCACAAGAAAGCGAGTTGAAGAAAGGAGCTCAGGGGCACTGTAATTCACAAACCTGCAGAGTTATAAATGACAGCTATCGTCCAAAAATATACTGAAGTAAGGCTGCCAAGAGGACTTGAAAGCGGGGCAGAATTGCAGGAAACCGATTTCAGGAGGTAGACTGGAATTGCATTTAAAGCATAGGAAAAGAGGCAGAACGTCCACAATGATGCACTTGGCCAAAAAGGGCGTATGCGTTTTTTCCTGAATATATTCAGGAAAAAACGCATACGCCCTTTTTGGCCAACCAAGAAAGCTTGCAAAGGAAATCTGCACTACAATGAAGTCTCACTTCCCCCCGGTCAAAAGGGCCATCTGAAAAAAGTGTAAAATCCAGAAAGCCAGGACAGGCCATGGAGAACTGGGAGCCTTGTTATGCTGATGGGCGGGATGTAAATTGCCAACAGCCACTCGGGAGAAGTGTATGGTGTTTCCTGAAACATCTAGAAAACAAAGCAACAGAGCCTAGGGCACTTCCACTTATGGTCCTATAGCTTAGGGAAATCAAAATCAAAAAGACACAGCCACCCCAAAGGTTGGGACGGCTCTGTTTACAAGAACCTGGTTTACGGTACAAGTTCAATATCACAGAAAGTGAAAAATGGATAAAGAAGTTGTGGTACTTACGTACAATGCAATATCACTCAGCAAGGAAATCTATGTCATCAGGCCCGTAGCAGCATAATGAGTGGATTCAGGTATGATGATTCTAACTGAAATAAGTCACACAGAGAAAGAAACATCATAAGATATCACTAATACACGGAATGTAAACTTGGCTACACAGGAACTGAATTCCAAAACAGAACAGGGTCTCAAATTAAGAAAACAAACTTATGCTTCCTTAAGGGGAAAGGTGAGTTGGGGTGCTGCATAAAACCAGAGATTGAAATGAGCACAGATAAAGTTCCTTAAGCCAAATATGGAATAGACAAGAGCTACTCCTTGCTCAACGAAATGGACTCAACACCCCATATTAAACGCCTAAGCATGTACCTGACTAGGAAGTATCTTAAAACCTATGGATTGCTATGTCTCCGAAAGAGAACCAAGCGTGTGTACAGGGGCATAAACGCAGCAGTGATAGGACTGGAGAGGTTCGGTGAGCAAATGAAGACCCTTTGAAGTCATATTGCATGGTACCCATTCCACGGGTCTCAACTCTCCAGGTTTAAGGTATTCTTCCTTCAGCTAAAACATGCATGTGGAACCCAGAGTATGATCAACCGTGTGATCGGGAGACGTGTTCCAATATGTGTCAGTTTTCGTCCCCTGGTACTCGGGTGCAACATTCCAGACGCTTTACTAACACTCTCCCGACTTGGAGAGTCAGTGCCTTTAACCTCCTGTTTGGCCCAGTTTGCAATTTCTGCGGAAGATGAACAGGAATAGGGAGAACCAATGACAGACTAGCTGGAGGTGTCTGGACGGGCAAATTTAACTCTCATTTCCCACCAGGAAGAGGAATTAACCAAAGGCTCAGCGTGCCGTGCCGGAACCAGATTAGGGCCTGAAGCCATCCTGCGGTGTTGCGGCCAGCTCACGAGAAAGCGAGTTGAAGAAAGGAGCTCAGGGGCACTGTAATTCACAAACCTGCAGAGTTATAAATGACAGCTATCGTCCAAAAATATACTGAAGTAAGGCTGCCAAGAGGACTTGAAAGCGGGGCAGAATTGCAGGAAACCGATTTCAGGAGGTAGACTGGAATTGCATTGAAAGCATAGGAAAAGAGGCAGAACGTCCACAATGATGCACTTGGCCAAAAAGGGCGTATGCGTTTTTTCCTGAATATATTCAGGAAAAAACGCATACGCCCTTTTTGGCCAACCAAGCAAGCTTGCAAAGGAAATCTGCACTACAATGAAGTCTCACTTCCCCCCGGTCAAAAGGGCCATCTGAAAAAAGTGTAAAATCCAGAAAGGCAGGACAGGCCATGGAGAACTGGGAGCCTTGTTATGCTGATGGGCGGGATGTCAATTGCCAACAGCCACTCGGGAGAAGTGTATGGTGTTTCCTGAAACATCTAAAAAACAAAGCAACAGAGCCTAGGGCACTTCCACTTATGGTCCTATAGCTTAGGGAAATTAAAATCAAAAAGACACAGCCACCCCAAAGGTTGGGACGGCTCTGTTTACAAGAACCTGGTTTACGGTACAAGTTCAATATCGCAGAAAGTGAAAAATGGATAAAGAAGTTGTGGTACTTACGTACAATGCAATATCACTCAGCAATGAAATCTATGTCATCAGGCCCGTAGCAGCATAATGAGTGGATTCAGGTATGATAATTCTAACTGAAATAAGTCACACAGAAAAAGAAACATCATAAGATATCACTAATACACGGAATGTAACCTTGGCTACACAGGAACTGAATTACAAAACAGAACAGGGTCTCAAATTTAGAAAACCAACTTATGCTTCCTTAAGGGGAAAGGTGAGTTGGGGTAATGCATAAAACCAGAGATTGAAGTGAGCACATATAAAGTTCCTTAAGCCAAATATGGAATAGACAAGAGCTACTCCTTGCTCAACGAAATGGACTCAACACCCCATATTAAACGCCTAAGCATGTACCTGACTAGGAAGTATCTTAAAACCTATGGATTGTTATGTCTCCGAAAGAGAATCAAGCGTGTGTGCAGGGGCATAAACGCAGCAGTGATAGGATTGGAGAGGTTCGGTGAGCAAATGAAGACCCTTTGAAGTCATATTGCATGGTACCCATTCCACGGGTCTCAACTCTCCAGGTTTAAGGTATTCTTCCTTCAGCTAAAACATGCATGTGGAACCCAGAGTATGATCAACCGTGTGATCGGGAGACGTGTTCCAATATGTGTCAGTTTTCGTCCCCTGGTACTCGGGTGCAACATTCCAGACGCTTTACTAACACTCTCCCGACTTGGAGAGTCAGTGCCTTTAACCTCCTGTTTGGCCCAGTTTGCAATTTCTGCGGAAGATGAACAGGAATAGGGAGAACCAATGAGAGACTAGCTGGAGGTGTCTGGACGGGCAAATTTAACTCTCATTTCCCACCAGGAAGAGGAATTAACCAAAGGCTCAGCGTGCCGTGCCGGAACCAGATTAGGGCCTGAAGCAATCGTGCGGTGTTGCGGCCAGCTCACAAGAAAGCGAGTTGAAGAAAGGAGCTCAGGGGCACTGTAATTCACAAACCTGCAGAGTTATAAATGACAGCTATCGTCCAAAAATATACTGAAGTAAGGCTGCCAAGAGGACTTGAAAGCGGGGCAGAATTGCAGGAAACCGATTTCAGGAGGTAGACTGGAATTGCATTTAAAGCATAGGAAAAGAGGCAGAACGTCCACAATGATGCACTTGGCCAAAAAGGGCGTATGCGTTTTTTCCTGAATATATTCAGGAAAAAACGCATACGCCCTTTTTGGCCAACCAAGCAAGCTTGCAAAGGAAATCTGCACTACAATGAAGTCTCACTTCCCCCCGGTCAAAAGGGCCATCTGAAAAAAGTGTAAAATCCAGAAAGCCAGGACAGACCATGGAGAACTGGGAGCCTTGTTATGCTGATGGGCGGGATGTAAATTGCCAACAGCCACTCGGGAGAAGTGTATGGTGTTTCCTGAAACATCTAGAAAACAAAGCAACAGAGCCTAGGGCACTTCCACTTATGGTCCTATAGCTTAGGGAAATCAAAATCAAAAAGACACAGCCACCCCAAAGGTTGGGACGGCTCTGTTTACAAGAACCTGATTTACGGTACAAGTTCAATATCACAGAAAGTGAAAAATGGATAAAGAAGTTGTGGTACTTACGTACAATGCAATATCACTCAGCAAGGAAATCTATGTCATCAGGCCCGTAGCAGCATAATGAGTGGATTCAGGTATGATGATTCTAACTGAAATAAGTCACACAGAGAAAGAAACATCATAAGATATCACTAATACACGGAATGTAAACTTGGCTACACAGGAACTGAATTCCAAAACAGAACAGGGTCTCAAATTTAGAAACCCAACTTATGCTTGCTTAAGGGGAAAGGTGAGTTGGGGTGCTGCATAAAACCAGAGATTGAAATGAGCACAGATAAAGTTCCTTAAGCCAAGTATGGAATAGACAAGAGCTACTCCTTGCTCAAGGAAATGGACTCAACACCCCATATTAAACGCCTAAGAATACACCTGACTAGGAAGTATCTTAAAACCTATGGATTTCTATGTCTCCAAAAGAGAATCAAGCATGTGTACAGGGGCATAAACGCAGCAGTGATAGGATTGGAGAGGTTCGGTGAGCAAATGAAGACCCTTTGAAGTCATATTGCATGGTACCCATTCCACGGGTCTCAACTCTCCAGGTTTAAGGTATTCTTCCTTCAGCTAAAACATGCATGTGGAACCCAGAGTATGATCAACCGTGTGATCGGGAGACGTGTTCCAATATGTGTCAGTTTTCGTCCCCTGGTACTCGGGTGCAACATTCCAGACGCTTTACTAACACTCTCCCGACTTGGAGAGTCAGTGCCTTTAACCTCCTGTTTGGCCCAGTTTGCAATTTCTGCGGAAGATGAACAGGAATAGGGAGAACCAATGACAGACTAGCTGGAGGTGTCTGGACGGGCAAATTTAACTCTCATTTCCCACCAGGAAGAGGAATTAACCAAAGGCTCAGCATGCCGTGCGGGAACCAGAATAGGGCCTGAAGCCATCCTGCGGTGTTGCGGCCAGCTCACGAGAAAGCGAGTTGAAGAAAGGAGCTCAGGGGCACTGTAATTCACAAACCTACAGAGTTATAAATGACAGCTATCGTCCAAAAATATACTGAAGTAAGGCTGCCAAGAGGACTTGAAAGCGGGGCAGAATTGCAGGAAACCGATTTCAGGAGGTAGACTGGAATTGCATTTAAAGCATAGGAAAAGAGGCAGAACGTCCACAATGATGCACTTGGCCAAAAAGGGCGTATGCGTTTTTTCCTGAATATATTCAGGAAAAAACGCATACGCCCTTTTTGGCCAACCAAGCAAGCTTGCAAAGGAAATCTGCACTACAATGAAGTCTCACTTCCCCGCGGTCAAAAGGGCCATCTGAAAAAAGTGTAAAATCCAGAAAGGCAGGACAGGCCATGGAGAACTGGGAGCCTTGTTATGCTGATGGGTGGGATGTAAATTGCCAACAGCCACTCGGGAGAAGTGTATGGTGTTTCCTGAAACATCTAAAAAACAAAGCAACAGAGCCTAGGGCACTTCAACTTATGGTCCTATAGCTTAGGGAAATTAAAATCAAAAAGACACAGCCACCCCAAAGGTTGGGACGGCTCTGTTTACAAGAACCTGGTTTACGGTACAAGTTCAATATCGCAGAAAGTGAAAAATGGATAAAGAAGTTGTGGTACTTACGAACAATGCAGTATCACTCAGCAATGAAATCTATGTCATCAGGCCCGTAGCAGCATAATGAGTGGATTCAGGTATGATGATTCTAACTGAAATAAGTCACACAGAAAAAGAAACATCATAAGATATCACTAATACACGGAATGTAACCTTGGCTACACAGGAACTGAATTACAAAACAGAACAGGGTCTCAAATTTAGAAACCCAACTTATGCTTCCTTAAGGGGAAAGGTGAGTTGGGGTAATGCATAAAACCAGAGATTGAAGTGAGCACAGATAAAGTTCCTTAAGCCAAATATGGAATAGACAAGAGCTACTCCTTGCTCAACGAAATGGACTCAACACCCCATATTAAACGCCTAAGCATGTACCTGACTAGGAAGTATCTTAAAACCTATGGATTGCTATGTCTCCGAAAGAGAATCAAGCGTGTGTACAGGGGCATAAACGCAGCAGTGATAGGATTGGAGAGGTTCGGTGAGCAAATGAAGACCCTTTGAAGTCATATTGCATGGTACCCATTCCACGGGTCTCAACTCTCCAGGTTTAAGGTATTCTTCCTTCAGCTAAAACATGCATGTGGAACCCAGAGTATGATCAACCGTGTGATCAGGAGACGTGTTCCAATATGTGTCAGTTTTCGGCCCCTGGTACTCGGGTGCAACATTCCAGACGCTTTACTAACACTCTCCCGACTTGGAGAATCAGTGCCTTTAACCTCCTGTTTGGCCCAGTTTGCAATTTCTGCGGAAGATGAACAGGAATAGGGAGAACCAATGACAGACTAGCTGGAGGTGTCTGGATGGGCAAATTTAACTCTCATTTCCCACCAGGAAGAGGAATTAACCAAAGGCTCAGCGTGCCGTGCCGGAACCAGATTAGGGCCTGAAGCAATCGTGCGGTGTTGCGGCCAGCTCACAAGAAAGCGAGTTGAAGAAAGGAGCTCAGGGGCACTGTAATTCACAAACCTGCAGAGTTATAAATGACAGCTATCGTCCAAAAATATACTGAAGTAAGGCTGCCAAGAGGACTTGAAAGCGGGGCAGAATTGCAGGAAACCGATTTCAGGAGGTAGACTGGAATTGCATTTAAAGCATAGGAAAAGAGGCAGAACGTCCACAATGATGCACTTGACCAAAAAGGGCGTATGCGTTTTTTACTGAATATATTCAGGAAAAAACGCATACGCCCTTTTTGGCCAACCAAGCAAGCTTGCAAAGGAAATCTGCACTACAATGAAGTCTCACTTCCCCCCGGTCAAAAGGGCCATCTGAAAAAAGTGTAAAATCCAGAAAGGCAGGACAGGCCATGGAGAACTGGGAGCCTTGTTATGCTGATGGGCGGGATGTAAATTGCCAACAGCCACTCGGGAGAAGTGTATGGTGTTTCCTGAAACATCTAAAAAACAAAGCAACAGAGCCTAGGGCACTTCCACTTATGGTCCTATAGCTTAGGGAAATTAAAATCAAAAGACACAGCCACCCCAAAGGTTGGGACGGCTCTGTTTACAAGAACCTGGTTTACGGTACAAGTTCAATATCGCAGAAAGTGAAAAATGGATAAAGAAGTTGTGGTACTTACGAACAATGCAATATCACTCAGCAGTGAAATCTATGTCATCAGGCCCGTAGCAGCATAATGAGTGGATTCAGGTATGATGATTCTAACTGAAATAAGTCACACAGAAAAAGAAACATCATAAGATATCACTGATACACGGAATGTAACCTTGGCTACACAGGAACTGAATTACAAAACAGAACAGGGTCTCAAATTTAGAAAACCAACTTATGCTTGCTTAAGGGGAAAGGTGAGTTGGGGTAATGCATAAAACCAGAGATTGAAGTGAGCACATATAAAGTTCCTTAAGCCAAATATGGAATAGACAAGAGCTACTCCTTGCTCAACGAAATGGACTCAACACCCCATATTAAACTCCTAAGAATGTACCTGACTAGGAAGTATCTTAAAACCTATGGATTGCTATGTCTCCGAAAGAGAACCAAGCGTGTGTACAGGGGCATAAACGCAGCAGTGATAGGACTGGAGAGGTTCGGTGAGCAAATGAAGACCCTTTGAAGTCATATTGCATGGTACCCATTCCACGGGTCTCAACTCTCCAGGTTTAAGGTATTCTTCCTTCAGCTAAAACATGCATGTGGAACCCAGAGTATGATCAACCGTGTGATCGGGAGACGTGTTCCAATATGTGTCAGTTTTCGTCCCCTGGTACTCGGGTGCAACATTCCAGACGCTTTACTAACACTCTCCCAACTTGGAGAGTCAGTGCCTTTAACCTCCTGTTTGGCCCAGTTTGCAATTTCTGCGGAAGATGAACAGGAATAGGGAGAACCAATGACAGACTAGCTGGAGGTGTCTGGACGGGCAAATTTAACTCTCATTTCCCACCAGGAAGAGGAATTAACCAAAGGCTCAGCATGCTGTGCGGGAACCAGAATAGGGCCTGAAGCCATCCTGCGGTGTTGCGGCCAGCTCACGAGAAAGCGAGTTGAAGAAAGGAGCTCAGGGGCACTGTAATTCACAAACCTACAGAGTTATAAATGACAGCTATCATCCAAAAATATACTGAAGTAAGGCTGCCAAGAGGACTTGAAAGCGGGGCAGAATTGCAGGAAACCGATTTCAGGAGGTAGACTGGAATTGCATTGAAAGCATAGGAAAAGAGGCAGAACGTCCACAATGATGCACTTGGCCAAAAAGGGCGTATGCGTTTTTTCCTGAATCTATTCAGGAAAAAACGCATACGCCCTTTTTGGCCAACCAAGCAAGCTTGCAAAGGAAATCTGCACTACAATGAAGTCTCACTTCCCCCCGGTCAAAAGGGCCATCTGAAAAAAGTGTAAAATCCAGAAAGGCAGGACAGGCCATGGAGAACTGGGAGCCTTGTTATGCTGACGGGCGGGATGTCAATTGCCAACAGCCACTCGGGAGAAGTGTATGGTGTTTCCTGAAACATCTAAAAAACAAAGCAACAGAGCCTAGGGCACTTCCACTTATGGTCCTATAGCTTAGGGAAATTAAAATCAAAAAGACACAGACACCCCAAAGGTTGGGACGGCTCTGTTTACAAGAACCTGGTTTACAGTACAAGTTCAATATCGCAGAAAGTGAAAAATGGATAAAGAAGTTGTGGTACTTACGTACAATGCAATATCACTCAGCAGTGAAATCTATGTCATCAGGCCCGTAGCAGCATAATGAGTGGATTCAGGTATGATGATTCTAACTGAAATAAGTCACACAGAAAAAGAAACATCATAAGATATCACTAATACACGGAATGTAACCTTGGCTACCCAGGAACTGAATTACAAAACACAACAGGGTCTCAAATTAAGAAAACCAACTTATGCTTGCTTAAGGGGAAAGGTGAGTTGGGGTAATGCATAAAACCAGAGATTGAAATGAGCACAGATAAAGTTCCTTAAGCCAAATATGGAATAGACAAGAGCTACTCCTTGCTCAACGAAATGGACTCAACACCCCATATTAAACGCCTAAGAATGTACCTGACTAGGAAGTATCTTAAAACCTATGGACTGCTATGTCTCCGAAAGAGAATCAAGCGTGTGTACAGGGGCATAAACGCAGCAGTGATAGGATTGGAGAGGTTCGGTGAGCAAATGAAGACCCTTTGAAGTCATATTGCATGGTACCCATTCCACGGGTCTGAACTCTCCAGGTTTAAGGTATTCTTCCTTCAGCTAAAACATGCATGTGGAACCCAGAGTATGATCAACCGTGTGATCGGGAGACGTGTTCCAATATGTCTCAGTTTTCGTCCCCTGGTACTCGGGTGCAACATTCCAGACGCTTTACTAACACTCTCCCGACTTGGAGAGTCAGTGCCTTTAACCTCCTGTTTGGCCCAGTTTGCAATTTCTGCGGAAGATGAACAGGAATAGGGAGAACCAATGACAGACTAGCTGGAGGTGTGTGGACGGGCAAATTTAACTCTCATTTCCCACCAGGAAGGGGAATTAACCAAAGGCTCAGCGTGCCGTGCCGGAACCAGATTAGGGCCTGAAGCAATCCTGCGGTGTTGCGGCCAGCTCACGAGAAAGCGAGTTGAAGAAAGGAGCTCAGGGGCACTGTAATTCACAAACCTGCAGAGTTATAAGTGATGGCTATCGTCCAAAAATATACTGAAGTAAGACTGCCAAGAGGACTTGAAAGCAGGGCAGAATTGCAGGAAACCGATTTCAGGAGATAGACTGGAATTGCATTTAAGCATAGGAAAAGAGGCAGAACATCCACAATGATGCACTTGGCCAAAAAGGGCGTATGCGTTTTTTCCTGAATATATTCAGGAAAAAACGCATACGCCCTTTTTGGCCAACCAAGCAAGCTTGCAAAGGAAATCTGCACTACAATGAAGTCTCACTTCCCCCCGGTCAAAAGGGCCATCTGAAAAAAGTGTAAAATCCAGAAAGGCAGGACAGGCCATGGAGAACTGGGAGCCTTGTTATGCTGATGGGCGGGATGTAAATTGCCAACAGCCACTCGGGAGAAGTGTATGGTGTTTCCTGAAACATCTAAAAAACAAAGCAACAGAGCCTATGCACTTCCACTTATGGTCCTATAGCTTAGGGAAATTAAAATCAAAAAGACACAGCCACCCCAAAGGTTGGGACGGCTCTGTTTACAAGAACCTGATTTACGGTACAAGTTCAATATCGCAGAAAGTGAAAAATGGATAAAGAAGTTGTGGTACTTACGTACAATGCAATATCACTCAGCAAGGAAATCTATGTCATCAGGCCCGTAGCAGCATAATGAGTGGATTCAGGTATGATGATTCTAACTGAAATAAGTCACACAGAAAAAGAAACATCATAAGATATCACTAATACACGGAATGTAAACTTGGCTACACAGGAACTGAATTACAAAACACAACAGGGTCTCAAATTAAGCAAAACAACTTATGCTTCCTTAAGGGGAAAGGTGAGTTGGGGTAATGCATAAAACCAGAGATTGAAATGAGCACAGATAAAGTTCCTTAAGCCAAATATGGAATAGACAAGAGCTACTCCTTGCTCAACGAAATGGACTCAACACCCCATATTAAACGCCTAAGAATGTACCTGACTAGGAAGTATCGTAAAACCTATGGACTGCTATGTCTCTGAAAGAGAATCAAGCGTGTGTACAGGGGCATAAACGCAGCAGTGATAGGATTGGAGAGGTTCGGTGAGCAAATGAAGACCCTTTGAAGACATATTGCATGGTACCCATTCCACGGGTCTCAACTTTCCAGGTTTAAGGTATTCTTCCTTCAGCTAAAACATGCATGTGGAACCCAGAGTATGATCAACCGTGTGAGCGGGAGACGTGTTCCAATATGTCTCAGTTTTCGTCCCCTGGTACTCGGGTGCAACATTCCAGACGCTTTACTAACACTCTCCCGACTTGGAGAGTCAGTGCCTTTAACCTCCTGTTTGGCCCAGTTTGCAATTTCTGCGGAAGATGAACAGGAATAGGGAGAACCAATGAGAGACTAGCTGGAGGTGTCTGGACGGGCAAATTTAACTCTCATTTCCCACCAGGAAGGGGAATTAAACAAAGGCTCAGCGTGCCGTGCCGGAACCAGATTAGGGCCTGAAGCACTCCTGCGGTGTTGCGGCCAGCTCACGAGAAAGCGAGTTGAAGAAAGGAGCTCAGGGGCACTGTAATTCACAAACCTGCAGAGTTATAAATGACAGCTATCGTCCAAAAATATACTGAAGTAAGGCTGCCAAGAGGACTTGAAAGCGGGGCAGAATTGCAGGAAACCGATTTCAGGAGGTAGACTGGAATTGCATTTAAAGCATAGGAAAAGAGGCAGAACGTCCACAATGATGCACTTGGCCAAAAAGGGCGTATGCGTTTTTTCCTGAATATATTCAGGAAAAAACGCATACGCCCTTTTTGGCCAACCAAGCAAGCTTGCAAAGGAAATCTGCACTACAATGAAGTCTCACTTCCCCCCAGTCAAAAGGGCCATCTGAAAAAAGTGTAAAATCCAGAAAGGCAGGACAGGCCATGGAGAACTGGGAGCCTTGTTATGCTGATGGGCGGGATGTAAATTGCCAACAGCCACTCGGGAGAAGTGTATGGTGTTTCCTGAAACATCTAAAAAACAAAGCAACAGAGCCTAGGGCACTTCCACTTATGGTCCTATAGCTTAGGGAAATTAAAATCAAAAAGACACAGCCACCCCAAAGGTTGGGACGGCTCTGTTTACAAGAACCTGATTTACGGTACAAGTTCAATATCGCAGAAAGTGAAAAATGGATAAAGAAGTTGTGGTACTTACGTACAATGCAATATCACTCAGCAAGGAAATCTATGTCATCAGGCCCGTAGCAGCATAATGAGTGGATTCAGGTATGATGATTCTAACTGAAATAAGTCACACAGAAAAAGAAACATCATAAGATATCACTAATACACGGAATGTAAACTTGGCTACACAGGAACTGAATTACAAAACAGAACAGGGTCTCAAATTTAGAAACCCAACTTATGCTTGCTTAAGGGGAAAGGTGAGTTGGGGTGCTGCATAAAACCAGAGATTGAAATGAGCACAGATAAAGTTCCTTAAGCCAAATATGGAATAGACAAGAGCTACTCCTTGCTCAACGAAATGGACTCAACACCCCATATTAAACGCCTAAGAATGTACCTGACTAGGAAGTATCTTAAAACCTATGGACTGCTATGTCTCCGAAAGAGAATCAAGCGTGTGTACAGGGGCATAAACGCAGCAGTGATAGGACTGGAGAGGTTCGGTGAGCAAATGAAGACCCTTTGAAGTCATATTGCATGGTACCCATTCCACGGGTCTCAACTATCTAGGTTTAAGGTATTCTTCCTTCAGCTAAAACATGCATGTGGAACCCAGAGTATGATCAACCGTGTGATCGGGAGACGTGTTCCAATATGTGTCAGTTTTCGTCCCCTGGTACTCGGGTGCAACATTCCAGACGCTTTACTAACACTCTCCCGACTTGGAGAGTCAGTGCCTTTAACCTCCTGTTTGGCCCAGTTTGCAATTTCTGCGGAAGATGAACAGGAATAGGGAGAACCAATGACAGACTAGCTGGAGGTGTCTGGACGGGCAAATTTAACTCTCATTTCCCACCAGGAAGAGGAATTAACCAAAGGCTCAGCGTGCCATGCCGGAACCAGAATAGGGCCTGAAGCCATCCTGCGGTGTTGCGGCCAGCTCACGAGAAAGCGAGTTGAAGAAAGGAGCTCAGGGGCACTGTAATTCACAAACCTGCAGAGTTATAAATGACAGCTATCGTCCAAAAATATACTGAAGTAAGGCTGCCAAGAGGACTTGAAAGCGGGGCAGAATTGCAGGAAACCGATTTCAGGAGGTAGACTGGAATTGCATTTAAAGCATAGGAAAAGAGGCAGAACGTCCACAATGATGCACTTGGCCAAAAAGGGCGTATGTGTTTTTTCCTGAATATATACAGGAAAAAACGCATACGCCCTTTTTGGACAACCAAGCAAGCTTGCAAAGGAAATCTGCACTACAATGAAGTCTCACTTCCCCCCAGTCAAAAGGGCCATCTGAAAAAAGTGTAAAATCCAGAAAGGCAGGACAGGCCATGGAGAACTGGGAGCCTTGTTATGCTGATGGGCGGGATGTCAATTGCCAACAGCCACTCGGGAGAAGTGTATGGTGTTTCCTGAAACATCTAAAAAACAAAGCAACAGAGCCTAGGGCACTTCCACTTATGGTCCTATAGCTTAGGGAAATTAAAATCAAAAAGACACAGCCACCCCAAAGGTTGGGACGGCTCTGTTTACAAGAACCTGATTTACGGTACAAGTTCAATATCGCAGAAAGTGAAAAATGGATAAAGAAGTTGTGGTACTTACGTACAATGCAATATCACTCAGCAAGGAAATCTATGTCATCAGGCCCGTAGCAGCATAATGAGTGGATTCAGGTATGATGATTCTAACTGAAATAAGTCACACAGAAAAAGAAACATCATAAGATATCACTAATACAGGGAATGTAAACTTGGCTACACAGGAACTGAATTACAAAACAGAACAGGGTCTCAAATTAAGAAAAACAACTTATGCTTCCTTAAGGGGAAAGGTGAGTTGGGGTGCTGCATAAAACCAGAGATTGAAATGAGCACAGATAAAGTTCCTTAAGCCAAATATGGAATAGACAAGAGCTACTCCTTGCTCAACGAAATGGACTCAACACCCCATATTAAACGCCTAAGAATGTACCTGACTAGGTAGTATCTTAAAACCTATGGACTGCTATGTCTCCGAAAGAGAATCAAGCGTGTGTACAGGGGCATAAACGCAGCAGTGATAGGACTGGAGAGGTTCGGTGAGCAAATGAAGACCCTTTGAAGTCATATTGCATGGTACCCATTCCACGGGTCTCAACTATCTAGGTTTAAGGTATTCTTCCTTCAGCTAAAACATGCATGTGGAACCCAGAGTATGATCAACCGTGTGATCGGGAGACGTGTTCCAATATGTGTCAGTTTTCACCCCCTGGTACTCGGGTGCAACATTCCAGACGCTTTACTAACACTCTCCCGACTTGGAGAGTCAGTGCCTTTAACCTCCTGTTTGGCCCAGTTTGCAATTTCTGCGGAAGATGAACAGGAATAGGGAGAACCAATGACAGACTAGCTGGAGGTGTCTGGACGGGCAAATTTAACTCTCATTTCCCACCAGGAAGAGGAATTAACCATAGGCTCAGCGTGCCGTGCCGGAACCAGATTAGGGCCTGAAGCCATCCTGCGGTGTTGCGGCCAGCTCACGAGAAAGCGAGTTGAAGAAAGGAGCTCAGGGGCACTGTAATTCACAAACCTGCAGAGTTATAAATGACAGCTATCGTCCAAAAATATACTGAAGTAAGGCTGCCAAGAGGACTTGAAAGCGCGGCAGAAAAGCAGGAAACCGATTTCAGGAGGTAGACTGGAATTGCATTTAAAGCATAGGAAAAGAGGCAGAACGTCCACAATGATGCACTTGGCCAAAAGGGCGTATGTGTTTTTTCCTGAATATATTCAGGAAAAAACGCATACGCCCATTTTGGCCAACCAAGCAAGCTTGCAAAGGAAATCTGCACTACAATGAAGTCTCACTTCCCCGCGGTCAAAAGGGCCATCTGAAAAAAGTGTAAAATCCAGAAAGGCAGGACAGGCCATGGAGAACTGGGAGCCTTGTTATGCTGATGGGCGGGATGTAAATTGCCAACAGCCACTCGGGAGAAGTGTATGGTGTTTCCTGAAACATCTAAAAAACAAAGCACCAGAGCCTAGGGCACTTCCACTTATGGTCCTATAGCTTAGGGAAATTAAAGTCAAAAAGACACAGCCACCCCAAAGGTTGGGACGGCTCTGTTTACAAGAACCTGGTTTACGGTACAAGTTCAATATCGCAGAAAGTGAAAAATGGATAAAGAAGTTGTGGTACTTACGTACAATGCAATATCACTCAGCAAGGAAATCTATGTCATCAGGCCCGTAGCAGCATAATGAGTGGATTCAGGTATGATGATTCTAACTGAAATAAGTCACACAGAAAAAGAAACATCATAAGATATCACTAATACACGGAATGTAAACTTGGCTACACAGGAACTGAATTCCAAAACAGAACAGGGTCTCAAATTTAGAAAACCAACTTATGCTTCCTTAAGGGGAAAGGTGAGTTGGGGTAATGCATAAAACCAGAGATTGAAGTGAGCACATATAAAGTTCCTTAAGCCAAATATGGAATAGACAAGAGCTACTCCTTGCTCAAGGAAATGGACTCAACACCCCATATTAAACGCCTAAGAATGTACCTGACTAGGAAGTATCTTAAAACCTATGGACTGCTATGTCTCCAAAAGATAATCAAGCGTGTGTACAGGGGCATAAACGCAGCAGTGATAGGACTGGAGAGGTTCGGTGAGCAAATGAAGACCCTTTGAAGTCATATTGCATGGTACCCATTCCACGGGTCTCAACTATCTAGGTTTAAGGTATTCTTCCTTCAGCTAAAACATGCATGTGGAACCCAGAGTATGATCAACCGTGTGATCGGGAGACGTGTTCCAATATGTGTCAGTTTTCGCCCCCTGGTACTCGGGTGCAACATTCCAGACGCTTTACTAACACTCTCCCGACTTGGAGAGTCAGTGCCTTTAACCTCCTGTTTGGCCCAGTTTGCAATTTCTGCGGAAGATGAACAGGAATAGGGAGAACCAATGACAGAATAGCTGGAGGTGTCTGGACGGGCAAATTTAACTCTCATTTCCCACCAGGAAGAGGAATTAACCAAAGGCTCAGCGTGCCGTGCCGGAACCAGATTAGGGCCTGAAGCCATCCTGCGGTGTTTCGGCCAGCTCACGAGAAAGCGAGTTGAAGAAAGGAGCTCAGGGGCACTGTAATTCACAAACCTGCAGAGTTATAAATGACAGCTATCGTCCAAAAATATACTGAAGTAAGGCTGCCAAGAGGACTTGAAAGCGCGGCAGAACAGCAGGAAACCGATTTCAGGAGGTAGACTGGAATTGCATTTAAAGCATAGGAAAAGAGGCAGAACGTCCACAATGATGCACTTGGCCAAAAGGGCGTATGTGTTTTTTCCTGAATATATTCAGGAAAAAACGCATACGCCCATTTTGGCCAACCAAGCAAGCTTGCAAAGGAAATCTGCACTACAATGAAGTCTCACTTCCCCGCGGTCAAAAGGGCCATCTGAAAAAAGTGTAAAATCCAGAAAGGCAGGACAGGCCATGGAGAACTGGGAGCCTTGTTATGCTGATGGGCGGGATGTAAATTGCCAACAGCCACTCGGGAGAAGTGTATGGTGTTTCCTGAAACATCTAAAAAACAAAGCACCAGAGCCTAGGGCACTTCCACTTATGGTCCTATAGCTTAGGGAAATTAAAGTCAAAAAGAAACAGCCACCCCAAAGGTTGGGACGGCTCTGTTTACAAGAACCTGGTTTACGGTACAAGTTCAATATCGCAGAAAGTGAAAAATGGATAAAGAAGTTGTGGTACTTACGTACAATGCAATATCACTCAACAAGGAAATCTATGTCATCAGGCCCGTAGCAGCATAATGAGTGGATTCAGGTATGATGATTCTAACTGAAATAAGTCACACAGAAAAAGAACCATCATAAGATATCACTAATACACGGAATGTAACCTTGGCTACACAGGAACTGAATTCCAAAACAGAACAGGGTCTCAAATTTAGAAAACCAACTTATGCTTCCTTAAGGGGAAAGGTGAGTTGGGGTAATGCATAAAACCAGAGATTGAAATGAGCACAGATAAAGTTCCTTAAGCCAAATATGGAATAGACAAGAGCTACTCCTTGCTCAACGAAATGGACTCAACACCCCATATTAAACGCCTAAGCATGTACGTGACTAGGAAGTATCTTAAAACCTATGGATTGCTATGTCTCCGAAAGAGAATCAAGCGTGTGTGCAGGGGCATAAACGCAGCAGTGATAGGATTGGAGAGGTTCGGTGAGCAAATGAAGACCCTTTGAAGTCATATTGCATGGTACCCATTTTACGGGTCTCAACTCTCCAGGTTTAAGGTATTCTTCCTTCAGCTAAAACATGCATGTGAACCCAGAGTATGATCAACCGTGTGATCGGGAGACGTGTTCCAATATGTGTCAGTTTTCGTCCCCTGGTACTCGGGTGCAACATTCCAGACGCTTTACTAACACTCTCCCGACTTGGAGAGTCAGTGCCTTTAACCTCCTGTTTGGCCCAGTTTGCAATTTCTGCGGAAGATGAACAGGAATAGGGAGAACCAATGAGAGACTAGCTGGAGGTGTCTGGACGGGCAAATTTAACTCTCATTTCCCACCAGGAAGAGGAATTAACCAAAGGCTCAGCGTGCCGTGCCGGAACCAGATTAGGGCCTGAAGCAATCCTGCGGTGTTGCGGCCTGCTCACAAGAAAGCGAGTTGAAGAAAGGAGCTCAGGGGCACTGTAATTCACAAACCTGCAGAGTTATAAATGACAGCTATCGTCCAAAAATATACTGAAGTAAGGCTGCCAAGAGGACTTGAAAGCGGGGCAGAATTGCAGGAAACCGATTTCAGGAGGTAGACTGGAATTGCATTTAAAGCATAGGAAAAGAGGCAGAACGTCCACAATGATGCACTTGGCCAAAAAGGGCGTATGCGTTTTTTCCTGAATATATTCAGGAAAAAACGCATACGCCCTTTTTGGCCAACCAAGAAAGCTTGCAAAGGAAATCTGCACTACAATGAAGTCTCACTTCCCCCCGGTCAAAAGGGCCATCTGAAAAAAGTGTAAAATCCAGAAAGCCAGGACAGGCCATGGAGAACTGGGAGCCTTGTTATGCTGATGGGCGGGATGTAAATTGCCAACAGCCACTCGGGAGAAGTGTATGGTGTTTCCTGAAACATCTAGAAAACAAAGCAACAGAGCCTAGGGCACTTCCACTTATGGTCCTATAGCTTAGGGAAATCAAAATCAAAAAGACACAGCCACCCCAAAGGTTGGGACGGCTCTGTTTACAAGAACCTGGTTTACGGTACAAGTTCAATATCACAGAAAGTGAAAAATGGATAAAGAAGTTGTGGTACTTACGTACAATGCAATATCACTCAGCAAGGAAATCTATGTCATCAGGCCCGTAGCAGCATAATGAGTGGATTCAGGTATGATGATTCTAACTGAAATAAGTCACACAGAGAAAGAAACATCATAAGATATCACTAATACACGGAATGTAAACTTGGCTACACAGGAACTGAATTCCAAAACAGAACAGGGTCTCAAATTAAGAAAACAAACTTATGCTTCCTTAAGGGGAAAGGTGAGTTGGGGTAATGCATAAAACCAGAGATTGAAATGAGCACAGATAAAGTTCCTTAAGCCAAATATGGAATAGACAAGAGCTACTCCTTGCTCAACGAAATGGACTCAACACCCCATATTAAACGCCTAAGCATGTACCTGACTAGGAAGTATCTTAAAACCTATGGATTGCTATGTCTCCGAAAGAGAACCAAGCGTGTGTACAGGGGCATAAACGCAGCAGTGATAGGACTGGAGAGGTTCGGTGAGCAAATGAAGACCCTTTGAAGTCATATTGCATGGTACCCATTCCACGGGTCTCAACTCTCCAGGTTTAAGGTATTCTTCCTTCAGCTAAAACATGCATGTGGAACCCAGAGTATGATCAACCGTGTGATCGGGAGACGTGTTCCAATATGTGTCAGTTTTCGTCCCCTGGTACTCGGGTGCAACATTCCAGACGCTTTACTAACACTCTCCCGACTTGGAGAGTCAGTGCCTTTAACCTCCTGTTTGGCCCAGTTTGCAATTTCTGCGGAAGATGAACAGGAATAGGGAGAACCAATGACAGACTAGCTGGAGGTGTCTGGACGGGCAAATTTAACTCTCATTTCCCACCAGGAAGAGGAATTAACCAAAGGCTCAGCGTGCCGTGCCGGAACCAGATTAGGGCCTGAAGCCATCCTGCGGTGTTGCGGCCAGCTCACGAGAAAGCGAGTTGAAGAAAGGAGCTCAGGGGCACTGTAATTCACAAACCTGCAGAGTTATAAATGACAGCTATCGTCCAAAAATATACTGAAGTAAGGCTGCCAAGAGGACTTGAAAGCGGGGCAGAATTGCAGGAAACCGATTTCAGGAGGTAGACTGGAATTGCATTGAAAGCATAGGAAAAGAGGCAGAACGTCCACAATGATGCACTTGGCCAAAAAGGGCGTATGCGTTTTTTCCTGAATATATTCAGGAAAAAACGCATACGCCCTTTTTGGCCAACCAAGCAAGCTTGCAAAGGAAATCTGCACTACAATGAAGTCTCACTTCCCCCCGGTCAAAAGGGCCATCTGAAAAAAGTGTAAAATCCAGAAAGGCAGGACAGGCCATGGAGAACTGGGAGCCTTGTTATGCTGATGGGCGGGATGTCAATTGCCAACAGCCACTCGGGAGAAGTGTATGGTGTTTCCTGAAACATCTAAAAAACAAAGCAACAGAGCCTAGGGCACTTCCACTTATGGTCCTATAGCTTAGGGAAATTAAAATCAAAAAGACACAGCCACCCCAAAGGTTGGGACGGCTCTGTTTACAAGAACCTGGTTTACGGTACAAGTTCAATATCGCAGAAAGTGAAAAATGGATAAAGAAGTTGTGGTACTTACGTACAATGCAATATCACTCAGCAATGAAATCTATGTCATCAGGCCCGTAGCAGCATAATGAGTGGATTCAGGTATGATAATTCTAACTGAAATAAGTCACACAGAAAAAGAAACATCATAAGATATCAC
Source organism: Lagenorhynchus albirostris (assembly GCF_949774975.1). Taxonomy (NCBI): domain Eukaryota; kingdom Metazoa; phylum Chordata; class Mammalia; order Artiodactyla; family Delphinidae; genus Lagenorhynchus; species Lagenorhynchus albirostris. Next base: position 657,333 of record NW_026783418.1, read on the forward strand.
TAATACACGGAATGTAACCTTGGCTACACAGGAACTGAATTACAAAACAGAACAGGGTCTCAAATTTAGAAAACCAACTTATGCTTCCTTAAGGGGAAAGGTGAGTTGGGGTAATGCATAAAACCAGAGATTGAAGTGAGCACATATAAAGTTCCTTAAGCCAAATATGGAATAGACAAGAGCTACTCCTTGCTCAACGAAATGGACTCAACACCCCATATTAAACGCCTAAGCATGTACCTGACTAGGAAGTATCTTAAAACCTATGGATTGTTATGTCTCCGAAAGAGAATCAAGCGTGTGTGCAGGGGCATAAACGCAGCAGTGATAGGATTGGAGAGGTTCGGTGAGCAAATGAAGACCCTTTGAAGTCATATTGCATGGTACCCATTCCACGGGTCTCAACTCTCCAGGTTTAAGGTATTCTTCCTTCAGCTAAAACATGCATGTGGAACCCAGAGTATGATCAACCGTGTGATCGGGAGACGTGTTCCAATATGTGTCAGTTTTCGTCCCCTGGTACTCGGGTGCAACATTCCAGACGCTTTACTAACACTCTCCCGACTTGGAGAGTCAGTGCCTTTAACCTCCTGTTTGGCCCAGTTTGCAATTTCTGCGGAAGATGAACAGGAATAGGGAGAACCAATGAGAGACTAGCTGGAGGTGTCTGGACGGGCAAATTTAACTCTCATTTCCCACCAGGAAGAGGAATTAACCAAAGGCTCAGCGTGCCGTGCCGGAACCAGATTAGGGCCTGAAGCCATCCTGCGGTGTTGCGGCCAGCTCACAAGAAAGCGAGTTGAAGAAAGGAGCTCAGGGGCACTGTAATTCACAAACCTGCAGAGTTATAAATGACAGCTATCGTCCAAAAATATACTGAAGTAAGGCTGCCAAGAGGACTTGAAAGCGGGGCAGAATTGCAGGAAACCGATTTCAGGAGGTAGACTGGAATTGCATTTAAAGCATAGGAAAAGAGGCAGAACGTCCACAATGATGCACTTGGCCAAAAAGGGCGTATGCGTTTTTTCCTGAATATATTCAGGAAAAAACGCATACGCCCTTTTTGGCCAACCAAGCAAGCTTGCAAAGGAAATCTGCACTACAATGAAGTCTCACTTCCCCCCGGTCAAAAGGGCCATCTGAAAATAGTGTAAAATCCAGAAAGCCAGGACAGGCCATGGAGAACTGGGAGCCTTGTTATGCTGATGGGCGGGATGTAAATTGCCAACAGCCACTCGGGAGAAGTGTATGGTGTTTCCTGAAACATCTAGAAAACAAAGCAACAGAGCCTAGGGCACTTCCACTTATGGTCCTATAGCTTAGGGAAATCAAAATCAAAAAGACACAGCCACCCCAAAGGTTGGGACGGCTCTGTTTACAAGAACCTGATTTACGGTACAAGTTCAATATCACAGAAAGTGAAAAATGGATAAAGAAGTTGTGGTACTTACGTACAATGCAATATCACTCAGCAAGGAAATCTATGTCATCAGGCCCGTAGCAGCATAATGAGTGGATTCAGGTATGATGATTCTAACTGAAATAAGTCACACAGAGAAAGAAACATCATAAGATATCACTAATACACGGAATGTAAACTTGGCTACACAGGAACTGAATTCCAAAACAGAACAGGGTCTCAAATTTAGAAACCCAACTTATGCTTGCTTAAGGGGAAAGGTGAGTTGGGGTGCTGCATAAAACCAGAGATTGAAATGAGCACAGATAAAGTTCCTTAAGCCAAGTATGGAATAGACAAGAGCTACTCCTTGCTCAAGGAAATGGACTCAACACCCCATATTAAACGCCTAAGAATACACCTGACTAGGAAGTATCTTAAAACCTATGGATTTCTATGTCTCCAAAAGAGAATCAAGCATGTGTACAGGGGCATAAACGCAGCAGTGATAGGATTGGAGAGGTTCGGTGAGCAAATGAAGACCCTTTGAAGTCATATTGCATGGTACCCATTCCACGGGTCTCAACTCTCCAGGTTTAAGGTATTCTTCCTTCAGCTAAAACATGCATGTGGAACCCAGAGTATGATCAACCGTGTGATCGGGAGACGTGTTCCAATATGTGTCAGTTTTCGTCCCCTGGTACTCGGGTGCAACATTCCAGACGCTTTACTAACACTCTCCCGACTTGGAGAGTCAGTGCCTTTAACCTCCTGTTTGGCCCAGTTTGCAATTTCTGCGGAAGATGAACAGGAATAGGGAGAACCAATGACAGAATAGCTGGAGGTGTCTGGACGGGCAAATTTAACTCTCATTTCCCACCAGGAAGAGGAATTAACCAAAGGCTCAGCGTGCCGTGCCGGAACCAGATTAGGGCCTGAAGCCATCCTGCGGTGTTTCGGCCAGCTCACGAGAAAGCGAGTTGAAGAAAGGAGCTCAGGGGCACTGTAATTCACAAACCTGCAGAGTTATAAATGACAGCTATCGTCCAAAAATATACTGAAGTAAGGCTGCCAAGAGGACTTGAAAGCGCGGCAGAACAGCAGGAAACCGATTTCAGGAGGTAGACTGGAATTGCATTTAAAGCATAGGAAAAGAGGCAGAACGTCCACAATGATGCACTTGGCCAAAAGGGCGTATGTGTTTTTTCCTGAATATATTCAGGAAAAAACGCATACGCCCATTTTGGCCAACCAAGCAAGCTTGCAAAGGAAATCTGCACTACAATGAAGTCTCACTTCCCCGCGGTCAAAAGGGCCATCTGAAAAAAGTGTAAAATCCAGAAAGGCAGGACAGGCCATGGAGAACTGGGAGCCTTGTTATGCTGATGGGCGGGATGTAAATTGCCAACAGCCACTCGGGAGAAGTGTATGGTGTTTCCTGAAACATCTAAAAAACAAAGCACCAGAGCCTAGGGCACTTCCACTTATGGTCCTATAGCTTAGGGAAATTAAAGTCAAAAAGAAACAGCCACCCCAAAGGTTGGGACGGCTCTGTTTACAAGAACCTGGTTTACGGTACAAGTTCAATATCGCAGAAAGTGAAAAATGGATAAAGAAGTTGTGGTACTTACGTACAATGCAATATCACTCAACAAGGAAATCTATGTCATCAGGCCCGTAGCAGCATAATGAGTGGATTCAGGTATGATGATTCTAACTGAAATAAGTCACACAGAAAAAGAACCATCATAAGATATCACTAATACACGGAATGTAACCTTGGCTACACAGGAACTGAATTCCAAAACAGAACAGGGTCTCAAATTTAGAAAACCAACTTATGCTTCCTTAAGGGGAAAGGTGAGTTGGGGTAATGCATAAAACCAGAGATTGAAATGAGCACAGATAAAGTTCCTTAAGCCAAATATGGAATAGACAAGAGCTACTCCTTGCTCAACGAAATGGACTCAACACCCCATATTAAACGCCTAAGCATGTACGTGACTAGGAAGTATCTTAAAACCTATGGATTGCTATGTCTCCGAAAGAGAATCAAGCGTGTGTGCAGGGGCATAAACGCAGCAGTGATAGGATTGGAGAGGTTCGGTGAGCAAATGAAGACCCTTTGAAGTCATATTGCATGGTACCCATTTTACGGGTCTCAACTCTCCAGGTTTAAGGTATTCTTCCTTCAGCTAAAACATGCATGTGAACCCAGAGTATGATCAACCGTGTGATCGGGAGACGTGTTCCAATATGTGTCAGTTTTCGTCCCCTGGTACTCGGGTGCAACATTCCAGACGCTTTACTAACACTCTCCCGACTTGGAGAGTCAGTGCCTTTAACCTCCTGTTTGGCCCAGTTTGCAATTTCTGCGGAAGATGAACAGGAATAGGGAGAACCAATGAGAGACTAGCTGGAGGTGTCTGGACGGGCAAATTTAACTCTCATTTCCCACCAGGAAGAGGAATTAACCAAAGGCTCAGCGTGCCGTGCCGGAACCAGATTAGGGCCTGAAGCAATCCTGCGGTGTTGCGGCCTGCTCACAAGAAAGCGAGTTGAAGAAAGGAGCTCAGGGGCACTGTAATTCACAAACCTGCAGAGTTATAAATGACAGCTATCGTCCAAAAATATACTGAAGTAAGGCTGCCAAGAGGACTTGAAAGCGGGGCAGAATTGCAGGAAACCGATTTCAGGAGGTAGACTGGAATTGCATTTAAAGCATAGGAAAAGAGGCAGAACGTCCACAATGATGCACTTGGCCAAAAAGGGCGTATGCGTTTTTTCCTGAATATATTCAGGAAAAAACGCATACGCCCTTTTTGGCCAACCAAGAAAGCTTGCAAAGGAAATCTGCACTACAATGAAGTCTCACTTCCCCCCGGTCAAAAGGGCCATCTGAAAAAAGTGTAAAATCCAGAAAGCCAGGACAGGCCATGGAGAACTGGGAGCCTTGTTATGCTGATGGGCGGGATGTAAATTGCCAACAGCCACTCGGGAGAAGTGTATGGTGTTTCCTGAAACATCTAGAAAACAAAGCAACAGAGCCTAGGGCACTTCCACTTATGGTCCTATAGCTTAGGGAAATCAAAATCAAAAAGACACAGCCACCCCAAAGGTTGGGACGGCTCTGTTTACAAGAACCTGGTTTACGGTACAAGTTCAATATCACAGAAAGTGAAAAATGGATAAAGAAGTTGTGGTACTTACGTACAATGCAATATCACTCAGCAAGGAAATCTATGTCATCAGGCCCGTAGCAGCATAATGAGTGGATTCAGGTATGATGATTCTAACTGAAATAAGTCACACAGAGAAAGAAACATCATAAGATATCACTAATACACGGAATGTAAACTTGGCTACACAGGAACTGAATTCCAAAACAGAACAGGGTCTCAAATTAAGAAAACAAACTTATGCTTCCTTAAGGGGAAAGGTGAGTTGGGGTAATGCATAAAACCAGAGATTGAAATGAGCACAGATAAAGTTCCTTAAGCCAAATATGGAATAGACAAGAGCTACTCCTTGCTCAACGAAATGGACTCAACACCCCATATTAAACGCCTAAGCATGTACCTGACTAGGAAGTATCTTAAAACCTATGGATTGCTATGTCTCCGAAAGAGAACCAAGCGTGTGTACAGGGGCATAAACGCAGCAGTGATAGGACTGGAGAGGTTCGGTGAGCAAATGAAGACCCTTTGAAGTCATATTGCATGGTACCCATTCCACGGGTCTCAACTCTCCAGGTTTAAGGGATTCTTCCTTCAGCTAAAACATGCATGTGGAACCCAGAGTATGATCAACCGTGTGATCGGGAGACGTGTTCCAATATGTGTCAGTTTTCGTCCCCTGGTACTCGGGTGCAACATTCCAGACGCTTTACTAACACTCTCCCGACTTGGAGAGTCAGTGCCTTTAACCTCCTGTTTGGCCCAGTTTGCAATTTCTGCGGAAGATGAACAGGAATAGGGAGAACCAATGACAGACTAGCTGGAGGTGTCTGGACGGGCAAATTTAACTCTCATTTCCCACCAGGAAGAGGAATTAACCAAAGGCTCAGCGTGCCGTGCCGGAACCAGATTAGGGCCTGAAGCCATCCTGCGGTGTTGCGGCCAGCTCACGAGAAAGCGAGTTGAAGAAAGGAGCTCAGGGGCACTGTAATTCACAAACCTGCAGAGTTATAAATGACAGCTATCGTCCAAAAATATACTGAAGTAAGGCTGCCAAGAGGACTTGAAAGCGGGGCAGAATTGCAGGAAACCGATTTCAGGAGGTAGACTGGAATTGCATTGAAAGCATAGGAAAAGAGGCAGAACGTCCACAATGATGCACTTGGCCAAAAAGGGCGTATGCGTTTTTTCCTGAATATATTCAGGAAAAAACGCATACGCCCTTTTTGGCCAACCAAGCAAGCTTGCAAAGGAAATCTGCACTACAATGAAGTCTCACTTCCCCCCGGTCAAAAGGGCCATCTGAAAAAAGTGTAAAATCCAGAAAGGCAGGACAGGCCATGGAGAACTGGGAGCCTTGTTATGCTGATGGGCGGGATGTCAATTGCCAACAGCCACTCGGGAGAAGTGTATGGTGTTTCCTGAAACATCTAAAAAACAAAGCAACAGAGCCTAGGGCACTTCCACTTATGGTCCTATAGCTTAGGGAAATTAAAATCAAAAAGACACAGCCACCCCAAAGGTTGGGACGGCTCTGTTTACAAGAACCTGGTTTACGGTACAAGTTCAATATCGCAGAAAGTGAAAAATGGATAAAGAAGTTGTGGTACTTACGTACAATGCAATATCACTCAGCAATGAAATCTATGTCATCAGGCCCGTAGCAGCATAATGAGTGGATTCAGGTATGATAATTCTAACTGAAATAAGTCACACAGAAAAAGAAACATCATAAGATATCACTAATACACGGAATGTAACCTTGGCTACACAGGAACTGAATTACAAAACAGAACAGGGTCTCAAATTTAGAAAACCAACTTATGCTTCCTTAAGGGGAAAGGTGAGTTGGGGTAATGCATAAAACCAGAGATTGAAGTGAGCACATATAAAGTTCCTTAAGCCAAATATGGAATAGACAAGAGCTACTCCTTGCTCAACGAAATGGACTCAACACCCCATATTAAACGCCTAAGCATGTACCTGACTAGGAAGTATCTTAAAACCTATGGATTGTTATGTCTCCGAAAGAGAATCAAGCGTGTGTGCAGGGGCATAAACGCAGCAGTGATAGGATTGGAGAGGTTCGGTGAGCAAATGAAGACCCTTTGAAGTCATATTGCATGGTACCCATTCCACGGGTCTCAACTCTCCAGGTTTAAGGTATTCTTCCTTCAGCTAAAACATGCATGTGGAACCCAGAGTATGATCAACCGTGTGATCGGGAGACGTGTTCCAATATGTGTCAGTTTTCGTCCCCTGGTACTCGGGTGCAACATTCCAGACGCTTTACTAACACTCTCCCGACTTGGAGAGTCAGTGCCTTTAACCTCCTGTTTGGCCCAGTTTGCAATTTCTGCGGAAGATGAACAGGAATAGGGAGAACCAATGAGAGACTAGCTGGAGGTGTCTGGACGGGCAAATTTAACTCTCATTTCCCACCAGGAAGAGGAATTAACCAAAGGCTCAGCGTGCCGTGCCGGAACCAGATTAGGGCCTGAAGCCATCCTGCGGTGTTGCGGCCAGCTCACAAGAAAGCGAGTTGAAGAAAGGAGCTCAGGGGCACTGTAATTCACAAACCTGCAGAGTTATAAATGACAGCTATCGTCCAAAAATATACTGAAGTAAGGCTGCCAAGAGGACTTGAAAGCGGGGCAGAATTGCAGGAAACCGATTTCAGGAGGTAGACTGGAATTGCATTTAAAGCATAGGAAAAGAGGCAGAACGTCCACAATGATGCACTTGGCCAAAAAGGGCGTATGCGTTTTTTCCTGAATATATTCAGGAAAAAACGCATACGCCCTTTTTGGCCAACCAAGCAAGCTTGCAAAGGAAATCTGCACTACAATGAAGTCTCACTTCCCCCCGGTCAAAAGGGCCATCTGAAAATAGTGTAAAATCCAGAAAGCCAGGACAGGCCATGGAGAACTGGGAGCCTTGTTATGCTGATGGGCGGGATGTAAATTGCCAACAGCCACTCGGGAGAAGTGTATGGTGTTTCCTGAAACATCTAGAAAACAAAGCAACAGAGCCTAGGGCACTTCCACTTATGGTCCTATAGCTTAGGGAAATCAAAATCAAAAAGACACAGCCACCCCAAAGGTTGGGACGGCTCTGTTTACAAGAACCTGATTTACGGTACAAGTTCAATATCACAGAAAGTGAAAAATGGATAAAGAAGTTGTGGTACTTACGTACAATGCAATATCACTCAGCAAGGAAGTCTATGTCATCAGGCCCGTAGCAGCATAATGAGTGGATTCAGGTATGATGATTCTAACTGAAATAAGTCACACAGAGAAAGAAACATCATAAGATATCACTAATACACGGAATGTAAACTTGGCTACACAGGAACTGAATTCCAAAACAGAACAGGGTCTCAAATTTAGAAACCCAACTTATGCTTGCTTAAGGGGAAAGGTGAGTTGGGGTGCTGCATAAAACCAGAGATTGAAATGAGCACAGATAAAGTTCCTTAAGCCAAGTATGGAATAGACAAGAGCTACTCCTTGCTCAAGGAAATGGACTCAACACCCCATATTAAACGCCTAAGAATACACCTGACTAGGAAGTATCTTAAAACCTATGGATTTCTATGTCTCCAAAAGAGAATCAAGCATGTGTACAGGGGCATAAACGCAGCAGTGATAGGATTGGAGAGGTTCGGTGAGCAAATGAAGACCCTTTGAAGTCATATTGCATGGTACCCATTCCACGGGTCTCAACTCTCCAGGTTTAAGGTATTCTTCCTTCAGCTAAAACATGCATGTGGAACCCAGAGTATGATCAACCGTGTGATCGGGAGACGTGTTCCAATATGTGTCAGTTTTCGTCCCCTGGTACTCGGGTGCAACATTCCAGACGCTTTACTAACACTCTCCCGACTTGGAGAGTCAGTGCCTTTAACCTCCTGTTTGGCCCAGTTTGCAATTTCTGCGGAAGATGAACAGGAATAGGGAGAACCAATGACAGACTAGCTGGAGGTGTCTGGACGGGCAAATTTAACTCTCATTTCCCACCAGGAAGAGGAATTAACCAAAGGCTCAGCATGCCGTGCGGGAACCAGAATAGGGCCTGAAGCCATCCTGCGGTGTTGCGGCCAGCTCACGAGAAAGCGAGTTGAAGAAAGGAGCTCAGGGGCACTGTAATTCACAAACCTACAGAGTTATAAATGACAGCTATCGTCCAAAAATATACTGAAGTAAGGCTGCCAAGAGGACTTGAAAGCGGGGCAGAATTGCAGGAAACCGATTTCAGGAGGTAGACTGGAATTGCATTTAAAGCATAGGAAAAGAGGCAGAACGTCCACAATGATGCACTTGGCCAAAAAGGGCGTATGCGTTTTTTCCTGAATATATTCAGGAAAAAACGCATACGCCCTTTTTGGCCAACCAAGCAAGCTTGCAAAGGAAATCTGCACTACAATGAAGTCTCACTTCCCCGCGGTCAAAAGGGCCATCTGAAAAAAGTGTAAAATCCAGAAAGGCAGGACAGGCCATGGAGAACTGGGAGCCTTGTTATGCTGATGGGTGGGATGTAAATTGCCAACAGCCACTCGGGAGAAGTGTATGGTGTTTCCTGAAACATCTAAAAAACAAAGCAACAGAGCCTAGGGCACTTCAACTTATGGTCCTATAGCTTAGGGAAATTAAAATCAAAAAGACACAGCCACCCCAAAGGTTGGGACGGCTCTGTTTACAAGAACCTGGTTTACGGTACAAGTTCAATATCGCAGAAAGTGAAAAATGGATAAAGAAGTTGTGGTACTTACGAACAATGCAGTATCACTCAGCAATGAAATCTATGTCATCAGGCCCGTAGCAGCATAATGAGTGGATTCAGGTATGATGATTCTAACTGAAATAAGTCACACAGAAAAAGAAACATCATAAGATATCACTAATACACGGAATGTAACCTTGGCTACACAGGAACTGAATTACAAAACAGAACAGGGTCTCAAATTTAGAAAACCAACTTATGCTTCCTTAAGGGGAAAGGTGAGTTGGGGTAATGCATAAAACCAGAGATTGAAGTGAGCACAGATAAAGTTCCTTAAGCCAAATATGGAATAGACAAGAGCTACTCCTTGCTCAACGAAATGGACTCAACACCCCATATTAAACGCCTAAGCATGTACCTGACTAGGAAGTATCTTAAAACCTATGGATTGCTATGTCTCCGAAAGAGAATCAAGCGTGTGTACAGGGGCATAAACGCAGCAGTGATAGGATTGGAGAGGTTCGGTGAGCAAATGAAGACCCTTTGAAGTCATATTGCATGGTACCCATTCCACGGGTCTCAACTCTCCAGGTTTAAGGTATTCTTCCTTCAGCTAAAACATGCATGTGGAACCCAGAGTATGATCAACCGTGTGATCGGGAGACGTGTTCCAATATGTGTCAGTTTTCGGCCCCTGGTACTCGGGTGCAACATTCCAGACGCTTTACTAACACTCTCCCGACTTGGAGAATCAGTGCCTTTAACCTCCTGTTTGGCCCAGTTTGCAATTTCTGCGGAAGATGAACAGGAATAGGGAGAACCAATGACAGACTAGCTGGAGGTGTCTGGATGGGCAAATTTAACTCTCATTTCCCACCAGGAAGAGGAATTAACCAAAGGCTCAGCGTGCCGTGCCGGAACCAGATTAGGGCCTGAAGCAATCGTGCGGTGTTGCGGCCAGCTCACAAGAAAGCGAGTTGAAGAAAGGAGCTCAGGGGCACTGTAATTCACAAACCTGCAGAGTTATAAATGACAGCTATCGTCCAAAAATATACTGAAGTAAGGCTGCCAAGAGGACTTGAAAGCGGGGCAGAATTGCAGGAAACCGATTTCAGGAGGTAGACTGGAATTGCATTTAAAGCATAGGAAAAGAGGCAGAACGTCCACAATGATGCACTTGACCAAAAAGGGCGTATGCGTTTTTTCCTGAATATATTCAGGAAAAAACGCATACGCCCTTTTTGGCCAACCAAGCAAGCTTGCAAAGGAAATCTGCACTACAATGAAGTCTCACTTCCCCCCGGTCAAAAGGGCCATCTGAGAAAAGTGTAAAATCCAGAAAGGCAGGACAGGCCATGGAGAACTGGGAGCCTTGTTATGCTGATGGGCGGGATGTAAATTGCCAACAGCCACTCGGGAGAAGTGTATGGTGTTTCCTGAAACATCTAAAAAACAAAGCAACAGAGCCTAGGGCACTTCCACTTATGGTCCTATAGCTTAGGGAAATTAAAATCAAAAGACACAGCCACCCCAAAGGTTGGGACGGCTCTGTTTACAAGAACCTGGTTTACGGTACAAGTTCAATATCGCAGAAAGTGAAAAATGGATAAAGAAGTTGTGGTACTTACGAACAATGCAATATCACTCAGCAGTGAAATCTATGTCATCAGGCCCGTAGCAGCATAATGAGTGGATTCAGGTATGATGATTCTAACTGAAATAAGTCACACAGAAAAAGAAACATCATAAGATATCACTGATACACGGAATGTAACCTTGGCTACACAGGAACTGAATTCCAAAACAGAACAGGGTCTCAAATTTAGAAAACCAACTTATGCTTGCTTAAGGGGAAAGGTGAGTTGGGGTAATGCATAAAACCAGAGATTGAAGTGAGCACATATAAAGTTCCTTAAGCCAAATATGGAATAGACAAGAGCTACTCCTTGCTCAACGAAATGGACTCAACACCCCATATTAAACGCCTAAGAATGTACCTGACTAGGAAGTATCTTAAAACCTATGGATTGCTATGTCTCCGAAAGAGAACCAAGCGTGTGTACAGGGGCATAAACGCAGCAGTGATAGGACTGGAGAGGTTCGGTGAGCAGATGAAGACCCTTTGAAGTCATATTGCATGGTACCCATTCCACGGGTCTCAACTCTCCAGGTTTAAGGTATTCTTCCTTCAGCTAAAACATGCATGTGGAACCCAGAGTATGATCAACCGTGTGATCGGGAGACGTGTTCCAATATGTGTCAGTTTTCGTCCCCTGGTACTCGGGTGCAACATTCCAGACGCTTTACTAACACTCTCCCAACTTGGAGAGTCAGTGCCTTTAACCTCCTGTTTGGCCCAGTTTGCAATTTCTGCGGAAGATGAACAGGAATAGGGAGAACCAATGACAGACTAGCTGGAGGTGTCTGGACGGGCAAATTTAACTCTCATTTCCCACCAGGAAGAGGAATTAACCAAAGGCTCAGCATGCCGTGCGGGAACCAGAATAGGGCCTGAAGCCATCCTGCGGTGTTGCGGCCAGCTCACGAGAAAGCGAGTTGAAGAAAGGAGCTCAGGGGCACTCTAATTCACAAACCTACAGAGTTATAAATGACAGCTATCATCCAAAAATATACTGAAGTAAGGCTGCCAAGAGGACTTGAAAGCGGGGCAGAATTGCAGGAAACCGATTTCAGGAGGTAGACTGGAATTGCATTTAAAGCATAGGAAAAGAGGCAGAACGTCCACAATGATGCACTTGGCCAAAAAGGGCGTATGCGTTTTTTCCTGAATATATTCAGGAAAAAACGCATACGCCCTTTTTGGCCAACCAAGCAAGCTTGCAAAGGAAATCTGCACTACAATGAAGTCTCACTTCCCCGCGGTCAAAAGGGCCATCTGAAAAAAGTGTAAAATCCAGAAAGGCAGGACAGGCCATGGAGAACTGGGAGCCTTGTTATGCTGATGGGTGGGATGTAAATTGCCAACAGCCACTCGGGAGAAGTGTATGGTGTTTCCTGAAACATCTAAAAAACAAAGCAACAGAGCCTAGGGCACTTCCACTTATGGTCCTATAGCTTAGGGAAATTAAAATCAAAAAGACACAGCCACCCCAAAGGTTGGGACGGCTCTGTTTACAAGAACCTGGTTTACGGTACAAGTTCAATATCGCAGAAAGTGAAAAATGGATAAAGAAGTTGTGGTACTTACGAACAATGCAATATCACTCAGCAGTGAAATCTATGTCATCAGGCCCGTAGCAGCATAATGAGTGGATTCAGGTATGATGATTCTAACTGAAATAAGTCACACAGAAAAAGAAACATCATAAGATATCACTAATACACGGAATGTAACCTTGGCTACACAGGAACTGAATTACAAAACAGAACAGGTTCTCAAATTTAGAAAACCAACTTATGCTTCCATAAGGGGAAAGGTGAGTTGGGGTAATGCATAAAACCAGAGATTGAAATGAGCACAGATAAATTTCCTTAAGCCAAATATGGAATAGACAAGAGCTACTCCTTGCTCAACGAAATGGACTCAACACCCCATATTAAACGCCTAAGAATGTACCTGACTAGGAAGTATCTTAAAACCTATGGATTGCTATGTCTCCGAAAGAGAATCAAGTGTGTGTACAGGGGCATAAACGCAGCAGTGATAGGACTGGAGAGGTTCGGTGAGCAAATGAAGACCCTTTGAAGTCATATTGCATGGTACCCATTCCACGGGTCTCAACTCTCCAGGTTTAAGGTATTCTTCCTTCAGCTAAAACATGCATGTGGAACCCAGAGTATGATCAACCGTGTGATCGGGAGACGTGTTCCAATATGTGTCAGTTTTCGTCCCCTGGTACTCGGGTGCAACATTCCAGACGCTTTACTAACACTCTCCCGACTTGGAGAGTCAGTGCCTTTAACCTCCTGTTTGGCCCAGTTTGCAATTTCTGCGGAAGATGAACAGGAATAGGGAGAACCAATGAGAGACTAGCTGGAGGTGTCTGGACGGGCAAATTTAACTCTCATTTCCCACCAGGAAGAGGAATTAACCAAAGGCTCAGCGTGCCGTGCCGGAACCAGATTAGGGCCTGAAGCCATCCTGCGGTGTTGCGGCCAGCTCACGAGAAAGCGAGTTGAAGAAAGGAGCTCAGGGGCACTGTAATTCACAAACCTGCAGAGTTATAAATGACAACTATCGTCCAAAAATATACTGAAGTAAGGCTGCCAAGAGGACTTGAAAGCGGGGCAGAATTGCAGGAAACCGATTTCAGGAGGTAGACTGGAATTGCATTGAAAGCATAGGAAAAGAGGCAGAACGTCCACAATGATGCACTTGGCCAAAAAGGGCGTATGCGTTTTTTCCTGAATATATTCAGGAAAAAACGCATACGCCCTTTTTGGCCAACCAAGCAAGCTTGCAAAGGAAATCTGCACTACAATGAAGTCTCACTTCCCCCCGGTCAAAAGGGCCATCTGAAAAAAGTGTAAAATCCAGAAAGGCAGGACAGGCCATGGAGAACTGGGAGCCTTGTTATGCTGATGGGCGGGATGTCAATTGCCAACAGCCACTCGGGAGAAGTGTATGGTGTTTCCTGAAACATCTAAAAAACAAAGCACCAGAGCCTAGGGCACTTCCACTTATGGTCCTATAGCTTAGGGAAATTAAAGTCAAAAAGACACAGCCACCCCAAAGGTTGGGACGGCTCTGTTTACAAGAACCTGATTTACGGTACAAGTTCAATATCGCAGAAAGTGAAAAATGGATAAAGAAGTTGTGCTACTTACGTACAATGCAATATCACTCAGCAAGGAAATCTATGTCATCAGGCCCGTAGCAGCATAATGAGTGGATTCAGGTATGATGATTCTAACTGAAATAAGTCACACAGAGAAAGAAACATCATAAGATATCACTAATACACGGAATGTAAACTTGGCTACACAGGAACTGAATTCCAAAACAGAACAGGGTCTCAAATTAAGAAAACAAACTTATGCTTCCTTAAGGGGACAGGTGAGTTGGGGTAATGCATAAAACCAGAGATTGAAATGAGCACAGATAAAGTTCCTGAAGCCAAATATGGAATAGACAAGAGCTACTCCTTGCTCAACGAAATGGACTCAACACCCCATATTAAACGCCTAAGCATGTACCTGACTAGGAAGTATCTTAAAACCTATGGATTGCTATGTCTCTGAAAGAGAATCAAGCGTGTGTACAGGGGCATAAACGCAGCAGTGATAGGACTGGAGAGGTTCGGTGAGCAAATGAAGACCCTTTGAAGTCATATTGCATGGTACCCATTCCACGGGTCTCAACTCTCCAGGTTTAAGGTATTCTTCCTTCAGCTAAAACATGCATGTGGAACCCAGAGTATGATCAACCGTGTGATTGGGAGACGTGTTCCAATATGTGTCAGTTTTCGTCCCCTGGTACTCGGGTGCAACATTCCAGACGCTTTACTAACACTCTCCCGACTTGGAGAGTCAGTGCCTTTAACCTCCTGTTTGGCCCAGTTTGCAATTTCTGCGGAAGATGAACAGGAATAGGGAGAACCAATGACAGACTAGCTGGAGGTGTCTGGACGGGCAAATTTAACTCTCATTTCCCACCAGGAAGAGGAATTAACCAAAGGCTCAGTGTGCCGTGCCGGAACCAGATTAGGGCCTGAAGCCATCCAGTGGTGTTGCGGCCAGCTCACGAGAAAGCGAGTTGAAGAAAGGAGCTCAGGGGCACTGTAATTCACAAACCTGCAGAGTTATAAATGACAGCTATCGTCCAAAAATATACTGAAGTAAGGCT
Organism: Lagenorhynchus albirostris; assembly: GCF_949774975.1. Classification (NCBI taxonomy): domain Eukaryota; kingdom Metazoa; phylum Chordata; class Mammalia; order Artiodactyla; family Delphinidae; genus Lagenorhynchus; species Lagenorhynchus albirostris. Next base: position 672,439 of record NW_026783418.1, read on the forward strand.
GCCAAGAGGACTTGAAAGCGGGGCAGAATTGCAGGAAACCGATTTCAGGAGGTAGACTGGAATTGCATTTAAAGCATAGGAAAAGAGGCAGAACGTCCACAATGATGCACTTGGCCAAAAAGGGCGTATGCGTTTTTTCCTGAATATATTCAGGAAAAAACGCATACGCCCTTTTTGGCCAACCAAGCAAGCTTGCAAAGGAAATATGCACTACAATGAAGTCTCACTTCCCCCCGGTCAAAAGGGCCATCTGAAAAAAGTGTAAAATCCAGAAAGGCAGGACAGGCCATGGAGAACTGGGAGCCTTGTTATGCTGATGGGCGGGATGTCAATTGCCAACAGCCACTCGGGAGAAGTGTATGGTGTTTCCTGAAACATCTAAAAAACAAAGCAACAGAGCCTAGGGCACTTCCACTTATGGTCCTATAGCTTAGGGAAATTAAAATCAAAAAGACACAGCCACCCCAAAGGTTGGGACGGCTCTGTTTACAAGAACCTGGTTTACGGTACAAGTTCAATATCGCAGAAAGTGAAAAATGGATAAAGAAGTTGTGGTACTTACGTACAATGCAATATCACTCAGCAATGAAATCTATGTCATCAGGCCCGTAGCAGCATAATGAGTGGATTCAGGTATGATAATTCTAACTGAAATAAGTCACACAGAAAAAGAAACATCATAAGATATCACTAATACACGGAATGTAACCTTGGCTACACAGGAACTGAATTCCAAAACAGAACAGGGTCTCAAATTTAGAAAACCAACTTATGCTTCCTTAAGGGGAAAGGTGAGTTGGGGTAATGCATAAAATCAGAGATTGAAATGAGCACAGATAAAGTTCCTTAAGCCAAATATGGAATAGACAAGAGCTACTCCTTGCTCAACGAAATGGACTCAACACCCCATATTAAACGCCTAAGCATGTACCTGACTAGGAAGTATCTTAAAACCTATGGATTGCTATGTCTCCGAAAGAGAATCAAGCGTGTGTGCAGGGGCATAAACGCAGCAGTGATAGGATTGGAGAGGTTCGGTGAGCAAATGAAGACCCTTTGAAGTCATATTGCATGGTACCCATTCCACGGGTCTCAACTCTCCAGGTTTAAGGTATTCTTCCTTCAGCTAAAACATGCATGTGAACCCAGAGTATGATCAACCGTGTGATCGGGAGACGTGTTCCAATATGTGTCAGTTTTCGTCCCCTGGTACTCGGGTGCAACATTCCAGACGCTTTACTAACACTCTCCCGACTTGGAGAGTCAGTGCCTTTAACCTCCTGTTTGGCCCAGTTTGCAATTTCTGCGGAAGATGAACAGGAATAGGGAGAACCAATGAGAGACTAGCTGGAGGTGTCTGGACGGGCAAATTTAACTCTCATTTCCCACCAGGAAGAGGAATTAACCAAAGGCTCAGCGTGCCGTGCCGGAACCAGATTAGGGCCTGAAGCAATCCTGCGGTGTTGCGGCCAGCTCACAAGAAAGCGAGTTGAAGAAAGGAGCTCAGGGGCACTGTAATTCACAAACCTGCAGAGTTATAAATGACAGCTATCGTCCAAAAATATACTGAAGTAAGGCTGCCAAGAGGACTTGAAAGCGGGGCAGAATTGCAGGAAACCGATTTCAGGAGGTAGACTGGAATTGCATTTAAAGCATAGGAAAAGAGGCAGAACGTCCACAATGATGCACTTGGCCAAAAAGGGCGTATGCGTTTTTTCCTGAATATATTCAGGAAAAAACGCATACGCCCTTTTTGGCCAACCAAGCAAGCTTGCAAAGGAAATCTGCACTACAATGAAGTCTCACTTCCCCCCGGTCAAAAGGGCCATCTGAAAAAAGTGTAAAATCCAGAAAGCCAGGACAGCCCATGGAGAACTGGGAGCCTTGTTATGCTGATGGGCGGGATGTAAATTGCCAACAGCCACTCGGGAGAAGTGTATGGTGTTTCCTGAAACATCTAGAAAACAAAGCAACAGAGCCTAGGGCACTTCCACTTATGGTCCTATAGCTTAGGGAAATCAAAATCAAAAAGACACAGCCACCCCAAAGGTTGGGACGGCTCTGTTTACAAGAACCTGATTTACGGTACAAGTTCAATATCACAGAAAGTGAAAAATGGATAAAGAAGTTGTGGTACTTACGTACAATGCAATATCACTCAGCAAGGAAATCTATGTCATCAGGCCCGTAGCAGCATAATGAGTGGATTCAGGTATGATGATTCTAACTGAAATTAGTCACACAGAGAAAGAAACATCATAAGATATCACTAATACACGGAATGTAAACTTGGCTACACAGGAACTGAATTCCAAAACAGAACAGGGTCTCAAATTTAGAAACCCAACTTATGCTTGCTTAAGGGGAAAGGTGAGTTGGGGTGCTGCATAAAACCAGAGATTGAAATGAGCACAGATAAAGTTCCTTAAGCCAAGTATGGAATAGACAAGAGCTACTCCTTGCTCAAGGAAATGGACTCAACACCCCATATTAAACGCCTAAGAATACACCTGACTAGGAAGTATCTTAAAACCTATGGATTTCTATGTCTCCAAAAGAGAATCAAGCATGTGTACAGGGGCATAAACGCAGCAGTGATAGGATTGGAGAGGTTCGGTGAGCAAATGAAGACCCTTTGAAGTCATATTGCATGGTACCCATTCCACGGGTCTCAACTCTCCAGGTTTAAGGTATTCTTCCTTCAGCTAAAACATGCATGTGGAACCCAGAGTATGATCAACCGTGTGATCGGGAGACGTGTTCCAATATGTGTCAGTTTTCGTCCCCTGGTACTCGGGTGCAACATTCCAGACGCTTTACTAACACTCTCCCGACTTGGAGAGTCAGTGCCTTTAACCTCCTGTTTGGCCCAGTTTGCAATTTCTGCGGAAGATGAACAGGAATAGGGAGAACCAATGACAGACTAGCTGGAGGTGTCTGGACGGGCAAATTTAACTCTCATTTCCCACCAGGAAGAGGAATTAACCAAAGGCTCAGCATGCCGTGCGGGAACCAGAATAGGGCCTGAAGCCATCCTGCGGTGTTGCGGCCAGCTCACGAGAAAGCGAGTTGAAGAAAGGAGCTCAGGGGCACTGTAATTCACAAACCTACAGAGTTATAAATGACAGCTATCGTCCAAAAATATACTGAAGTAAGGCTGCCAAGAGGACTTGAAAGCGGGGCAGAATTGCAGGAAACCGATTTCAGGAGGTAGACTGGAATTGCATTTAAAGCATAGGAAAAGAGGCAGAACGTCCACAATGATGCACTTGGCCAAAAAGGGCGTATGCGTTTTTTCCTGAATATATTCAGGAAAAAACGCATACGCCCTTTTTGGCCAACCAAGCAAGCTTGCAAAGGAAATCTGCACTACAATGAAGTCTCACTTCCCCGCGGTCAAAAGGGCCATCTGAAAAAAGTGTAAAATCCAGAAAGGCAGGACAGGCCATGGAGAACTGGGAGCCTTGTTATGCTGATGGGTGGGATGTAAATTGCCAACAGCCACTCGGGAGAAGTGTATGGTGTTTCCTGAAACATCTAAAAAACAAAGCAACAGAGCCTAGGGCACTTCAACTTATGGTCCTATAGCTTAGGGAAATTAAAATCAAAAAGACACAGCCACCCCAAAGGTTGGGACGGCTCTGTTTACAAGAACCTGGTTTACGGTACAAGTTCAATATCGCAGAAAGTGAAAAATGGATAAAGAAGTTGTGGTACTTACGAACAATGCAGTATCACTCAGCAATGAAATCTATGTCATCAGGCCCGTAGCAGCATAATGAGTGGATTCAGGTATGATGATTCTAACTGAAATAAGTCACACAGAAAAAGAAACATCATAAGATATCACTAATACACGGAATGTAACCTTGGCTACACAGGAACTGAATTACAAAACAGAACAGGGTCTCAAATTTAGAAAACCAACTTATGCTTGCTTAAGGGGAAAGGTGAGTTGGGGTAATGCATAAAACCAGAGATTGAAGTGAGCACAGATAAAGTTCCTTAAGCCAAATATGGAATAGACAAGAGCTACTCCTTGCTCAACGAAATGGACTCAACACCCCATATTAAACGCCTAAGAATGTACCTGACTAGGAAGTATCTTAAAACCTATGGATTGCTATGTCTCCGAAAGAGAACCAAGCGTGTGTACAGGGGCATAAACGCAGCAGTGATAGGACTGGAGAGGTTCGGTGAGCAAATGAAGACCCTTTGAAGTCATATTGCATGGTACCCATTCCACGGGTCTCAACTCTCCAGGTTTAAGGTATTCTTCCTACAGCTAAAACATGCATGTGGAACCCAGAGTATGATCAACCGTGTGATCGGGAGACGTGTTCCAATATGTGTCAGTTTTCGTCCCCTGGTACTCGGGTGCAACATTCCAGACGCTTTACTAACACTCTCCCAACTTGGAGAGTCAGTGCCTTTAACCTCCTGTTTGGCCCAGTTTGCAATTTCTGCGGAAGATGAACAGGAATAGGGAGAACCAATGACAGACTAGCTGGAGGTGTCTGGACGGGCAAATTTAACTCTCATTTCCCACCAGGAAGAGGAATTAACCAAAGGCTCAGCATGCCGTGCGGGAACCAGAATAGGGCCTGAAGCCATCCTGCGGTGTTGCGGCCAGCTCACGAGAAAGCGAGTTGAAGAAAGGAGCTCAGGGGCACTGTAATTCACAAACCTACAGAGTTATAAATGACAGCTATCATCCAAAAATATACTGAAGTAAGGCTGCCAAGAGGACTTGAAAGCGGGGCAGAATTGCAGGAAACCGATTTCAGGAGGTAGACTGGAATTGCATTTAAAGCATAGGAAAAGAGGCAGAACGTCCACAATGATGCACTTGGCCAAAAAGGGCGTATGCGTTTTTTCCTGAATATATTCAGGAAAAAACGCATACGCCCTTTTTGGCCAACCAAGCAAGCTTGCAAAGGAAATATGCACTACAATGAAGTCTCACTTCCCCGCGGTCAAAAGGGCCATCTGAAAAAAGTGTAAAATCCAGAAAGGCAGGACAGGCCATGGAGAACTGGGAGCCTTGTTATGCTGATGGGTGGGATGTAAATTGCCAACAGCCACTCGGGAGAAGTGTATGGTGTTTCCTGAAACATCTAAAAAACAAAGCAACAGAGCCTAGGGCACTTCCACTTATGGTCCTATAGCTTAGGGAAATTAAAATCAAAAAGACACAGCCACCCCAAAGGTTGGGACGGCTCTGTTTACAAGAACCTGGTTTACGGTACAAGTTCAATATCGCAGAAAGTGAAAAATGGATAAAGAAGTTGTGGTACTTACGAACAATGCAATATCACTCAGCAGTGAAATCTATGTCATCAGGCCCGTAGCAGCATAATGAGTGGATTCAGGTATGATGATTCTAACTGAAATAAGTCACACAGAAAAAGAAACATCATAAGATATCACTAATCCACGGAATGTAACCTTGGCTACACAGGAACTGAATTACAAAACAGAACAGGGTCTCAAATTTAGAAAACCAACTTATGCTTCCTTAAGGGGAAAGGTGAGTTGGCGTAATGCATAAAACCAGAGATTGAAGTGAGCACAGATAAAGTTCCTTAAGCCAAATATGGAATAGACAAGAGCTACTCCTTGCTCAACGAAATGGACTCAACACCTCATATTAAACGCCTAAGCATGTAACTGACTAGGAAGTATCTTAAAACCTATGGATTGCTATGTCTCCGAAAGAGAATCAAGCGTGTGTACAGGGGCATAAACGCAGCAGTGATAGGATTGGAGAGGTTCGGTGAGCAAATGAAGACCCTTTGAAGTCATATTGCATGGTACGCATTCCACGGGTCTCAACTCTCCAGGTTTAAGGTATTCTTCCTTCAGCTAAAACATGCATGTGGAACCCAGAGTATCATCAACCGTGTGATCGGGAGACGTGTTCCAATATGTGTCAGTTTTCGTCCCCTGGTACTCGGGTGCAACATTCCAGACGCTTTACTAACACTCTCCCGACTTGGAGAATCAGTGCCTTTAACCTCCTGTTTGGCCCAGTTTGCAATTTCTGCGGAAGATGAACAGGAATAGGGAGAACCAATGACAGACTAGCTGGAGGTGTCTGGACGGGCAAATTTAACTCTCATTTCCCACCAGGAAGAGGAATTAACCAAAGGCTCAGCGTGCCGTGCCGGAACCAGATTAGGGCCTGAAGCAATCGTGCGGTGTTGCGGCCAGCTCACAAGAAAGCGAGTTGAAGAAAGGAGCTCAGGGGCACTGTAATTCACAAACCTGCAGAGTTATAAATGACAGCTATCGTCCAAAAATATACTGAAGTAAGGCTGCCTAGAGGACTTGAAAGCGGGGCAGAATTGCAGGAAACCGATTTCAGGAGGTAGACTGGAATTGCATTGAAAGCATAGGAAAAGAGGCAGAACGTCCACAATGATGCACTTGGCCAAAAAGGGCGTATGCGTTTTTTCCTGAATATATTCAGGAAAAAACGCATACGCCCTTTTTGGCCAACCAAGCAAGCTTGCAAAGGAAATCTTCACTACAATGAAGTCTCACTTCCCCCCGGTCAAAAGGGCCATCTGAAAAAAGTGTAAAATCCAGAAAGGCAGGACAGGCCATGGAGAACTGGGAGCCTTGTTATGCTGATGGGCGGGATGTAAATTGCCAACAGCCACTCGGGAGAAGTGTATGGTGTTTCCTGAAACATCTAAAAAACAAAGCAACAGAGCCTAGGGCACTTCCACTTATGGTCCTATAGCTTAGGGAAATTAAAATCAAAAAGACACAGCCACCCCAAAGGTTGGGACGGCTCTGTTTACAAGAACCTGGTTTACGGTACAAGTTCAATATCGCAGAAAGTGAAAAATGGATAAAGAAGTTGTGGTACTTACGAACAATGCAATATCACTCAGCAGTGAAATCTATGTCATCAGGCCCGTAGCAGCATAATGAGTGGATTCAGGTATGATGATTCTAACTGAAATAAGTCACACAGAAAAAGAAACATCATAAGATATCACTGATACACGGAATGTAACCTTGGCTACACAGGAACTGAATTACAAAACAGAACAGGGTCTCAAATTTAGAAAACCAACTTATGCTTGCTTAAGGGGAAAGGTGAGTTGGGGTAATGCATAAAACCAGAGATTGAAGTGAGCACATATAAAGTTCCTTAAGCCAAATATGGAATAGACAAGAGCTACTCCTTGCTCAACGAAATGGACTCAACACCCCATATTAAACGCCTAAGAATATACCTGACTAGGAAGTATCTTAAAACCTATGGATTGCTATGTCTCCGAAAGAGAACCAAGCGTGTGTACAGGGGCATAAACGCAGCAGTGATAGGACTGGAGAGGTTCGGTGAGCAAATGAAGACCCTTTGAAGTCATATTGCATGGTACCCATTCCACGGGTCTCAACTCTCCAGGTTTAAGGGATTCTTCCTTCAGCTAAAACATGCATGTGGAACCCAGAGTATGATCAACCGTGTGATCGGGAGACGTGTTCCAATATGTGTCAGTTTTCGTCCCCTGGTACTCGGGTGCAACATTCCAGACGCTTTACTAACACTCTCCCAACTTGGAGAGTCAGTGCCTTTAACCTCCTGTTTGGCCCAGTTTGCAATTTCTGCGGAAGATGAACAGGAATAGGGAGAACCAATGACAGACTAGCTGGAGGTGTCTGGACGGGCAAATTTAACTCTCATTTCCCACCAGGAAGAGGAATTAACCAAAGGCTCAGCATGCCGTGCGGGAACCAGAATAGGGCCTGAAGCCATCCTGCGGTGTTGCGGCCAGCTCACGAGAAAGCGAGTTGAAGAAAGGAGCTCAGGGGCACTGTAATTCACAAACCTACAGAGTTATAAATGACAGCTATCGTCCAAAAATATACTGAAGTAAGGCTGCCAAGAGGACTTGAAAGCGGGGCAGAATTGCAGGAAACCGATTTCAGGAGGTAGACTGGAATTGCATTTAAAGCATAGGAAAAGAGGCAGAACGTCCACAATGATGCACTTGGCCAAAAAGGGTGTATGCGTTTTTTCCTGAATATATTCAGGAAAAAACGCATACGCCCTTTTTGGCCAACCAAGCAAGCTTGCAAAGGAAATATGCACTACAATGAAGTCTCACTTCCCCCCGGTCAAAAGGGCCATCTGAAAAAAGTTTAAAATCCAGAAAGGCAGGCCAGGCCATGGAGAACTGGGAGCCTTGTTATGCTGATGGGCGGGATGTCAATTGCCAACAGCCACTCGGGAGAAGTGTATGGTGTTTCCTGAAACATCTAAAAAACAAAGCAACAGAGCCTAGGGCACTTCCACTTATGGTCCTATAGCTTAGGGAAATTAAAATCAAAAAGACACAGCCACCCCAAAGGTTGGGACGGCTCTGTTTACAAGAACCTGGTTTACGGTACAAGTTCAATATCGCAGAAAGTGAAAAATGGATAAAGAAGTTGTGGTACTTCCTTAAAATGCAATAACACTCATCAAGGAAATCTATGTCATCAGGCCCGTAGCAGCATAATGAGTGGATTCAGGTATGATGATTCTAACTGAAATAAGTCACACAGAAACAGAAACATCATAAGATATCACTAATACACGGAATGTAACCTTGGCTACACAGGAACTGAATTCCAAAACAGAAGAGGGTCTCAAATTTAGAAACCCAACTTATGCTTGCTTAAGGGGAAAGGTGAGTTGGGGTGCTGCATAAAACCAGAGATTGAAATGAGCACAGATAAAGTTCCTTAAGCCAAATATGGAATAGACAAGAGCTACTCCTTGCTCAAGGAAATGGACTCAACACCCCATATTAAACGCCTAAGCATGTACCTGACTAGGAAGTATCTTAAAACCTATGGATTGCTATGTCTCCGAAAGAGAACCAAGCGTGTGTACAGGGGCATAAACGCAGCAGTGATAGGACTGGAGAGGTTCGGTGAGCAAATGAAGACCCTTTGAAGTCATATTGCATGGTACCCATTCCACAGGTCTCAACTCTCCAGGTTTAAGGTATTCTTCCTTCAGCTAAAACATGCATGTGGAACCCAGAGTATGATCAACCGTGTGATCGGGAGACGTGTTCCAATATGTGTCAGTTTTCGTCCCCTGGTACTCGGGTGCAACATTCCAGACGCTTTACTAACACTCTCCCGACTTGGAGAGTCAGTGCCTTTAACCTCCTGTTTGGCCCAGTTTGCAATTTCTGCGGAAGATGAACAGGAATAGGGAGAACCAATGACAGACTAGCTGGAGGTGTCTGGACGGGCAAATTTAACTCTCATTTCCCACCAGGAAGAGGAATTAACCAAAGGCTCAGCGTGCCGTGCCGGAACCAGATTAGGGCCTGAAGCAATCGTGCGGTGTTGCGGCCAGCTCACAAGAAAGCGAGTTGAAGAAAGGAGCTCAGGGGCACTGTAATTCACAAACCTGCAGAGTTATAAATGACAGCTATCGTCCAAAAATATACTGAAGTAAGGCTGCCTAGAGGACTTGAAAGCGGGGCAGAATTGCAGGAAACCGATTTCAGGAGGTAGACTGGAATTGCATTGAAAGCATAGGAAAAGAGGCAGAACGTCCACAATGATGCACTTGGCCAAAAAGGGCGTATGCGTTTTTTCCTGAATATATTCAGGAAAAAACGCATACGCCCTTTTTGGCCAACCAAGCAAGCTTGCAAAGGAAATCTTCACTACAATGAAGTCTCACTTCCCCCCGGTCAAAAGGGCCATCTGAAAAAAGTGTAAAATCCAGAAAGGCAGGACAGGCCATGGAGAACTGGGAGCCTTGTTATGCTGATGGGCGGGATGTAAATTGCCAACAGCCACTCGGGAGAAGTGTATGGTGTTTCCTGAAACCTCTAAAAAACAAAGCAACAGAGCCTAGGGCACTTCCACTTATGGTCCTATAGCTTAGGGAAATTAAAATCAAAAAGACACAGCCACCCCAAAGGTTGGGACGGCTCTGTTTACAAGAACCTGGTTTACGGTACAAGTTCAATATCGCAGAAAGTGAAAAATGGATAAAGAAGTTGTGGTACTTACGAACAATGCAATATCACTCAGCAGTGAAATCTATGTCATCAGGCCCGTAGCAGCATAATGAGTGGATTCAGGTATGATGATTCTAACTGAAATAAGTCACACAGAAAAAGAAACATCATAAGATATCACTGATACACGGAATGTAACCTTGGCTACACAGGAACTGAATTACAAAACAGAACAGGGTCTCAAATTTAGAAAACCAACTTATGCTTGCTTAAGGGGAAAGGTGAGTTGGGGTAATGCATAAAACCAGAGATTGAAGTGAGCACATATAAAGTTCCTTAAGCCAAATATGGAATAGACAAGAGCTACTCCTTGCTCAACGAAATGGACTCAACACCCCATATTAAACGCCTAAGAATGTACCTGACTAGGAAGTATCTTAAAACCTATGGATTGCTATGTCTCCGAAAGAGAACCAAGCGTGTGTACAGGGGCATAAACGCAGCAGTGATAGGACTGGAGAGGTTCGGTGAGCAAATGAAGACCCTTTGAAGTCATATTGCATGGTACCCATTCCACGGGTCTCAACTCTCCAGGTTTAAGGGATTCTTCCTTCAGCTAAAACATGCATGTGGAACCCAGAGTATGATCAACCGTGTGATCGGGAGACGTGTTCCAATATGTGTCAGTTTTCGTCCCCTGGTACTCGGGTGCAACATTCCAGACGCTTTACTAACACTCTCCCAACTTGGAGAGTCAGTGCCTTTAACCTCCTGTTTGGCCCAGTTTGCAATTTCTGCGGAAGATGAACAGGAATAGGGAGAACCAATGACAGACTAGCTGGAGGTGTCTGGACGGGCAAATTTAACTCTCATTTCCCACCAGGAAGAGGAATTAACCAAAGGCTCAGCATGCCGTGCGGGAACCAGAATAGGGCCTGAAGCCATCCTGCGGTGTTGCGGCCAGCTCACGAGAAAGCGAGTTGAAGAAAGGAGCTCAGGGGCACTGTAATTCACAAACCTACAGAGTTATAAATGACAGCTATCGTCCAAAAATATACTGAAGTAAGGCTGCCAAGAGGACTTGAAAGCGGGGCAGAATTGCAGGAAACCGATTTCAGGAGGTAGACTGGAATTGCATTGAAAGCATAGGAAAAGAGGCAGAACGTCCACAATGATGCACTTGGCCAAAAAGGGTGTATGCGTTTTTTCCTGAATATATTCAGGAAAAAACGCATACGCCCTTTTTGGCCAACCAAGCAAGCTTGCAAAGGAAATATGCACTACAATGAAGTCTCACTTCCCCCCGGTCAAAAGGGCCATCTGAAAAAAGTTTAAAATCCAGAAAGGCAGGCCAGGCCATGGAGAACTGGGAGCCTTGTTATGCTGATGGGCGGGATGTCAATTGCCAACAGCCACTCGGGAGAAGTGTATGGTGTTTCCTGAAACATCTAAAAAACAAAGCAACAGAGCCTAGGGCACTTCCACTTATGGTCCTATAGCTTAGGGAAATTAAAATCAAAAAGACACAGCCACCCCAAAGGTTGGGACGGCTCTGTTTACAAGAACCTGGTTTACGGTACAAGTTCAATATCGCAGAAAGTGAAAAATGGATAAAGAAGTTGTGGTACTTCCTTAAAATGCAATAACACTCATCAAGGAAATCTATGTCATCAGGCCCGTAGCAGCATAATGAGTGGATTCAGGTATGATGATTCTAACTGAAATAAGTCACACAGAAACAGAAACATCATAAGATATCACTAATACACGGAATGTAACCTTGGCTACACAGGAACTGAATTCCAAAACAGAAGAGGGTCTCAAATTTAGAAACCCAACTTATGCTTGCTTAAGGGGAAAGGTGAGTTGGGGTGCTGCATAAAACCAGAGATTGAAATGAGCACAGATAAAGTTCCTTAAGCCAAATATGGAATAGACAAGAGCTACTCCTTGCTCAAGGAAATGGACTCAACACCCCATATTAAACGCCTAAGCATGTACCTGACTAGGAAGTATCTTAAAACCTATGGATTGCTATGTCTCCGAAAGAGAACCAAGCGTGTGTACAGGGGCATAAACGCAGCAGTGATAGGACTGGAGAGGTTTGGTGAGCAAATGAAGACCCTTTGAAGTCATATTGCATGGTACCCATTCCACAGGTCTCAACTCTCCAGGTTTAAGGTATTCTTCCTTCAGCTAAAACATGCATGTGGAACCCAGAGTATGATCAACCGTGTGATCGGGAGACGTGTTCCAATATGTGTCAGTTTTCGTCCCCTGGTACTCGGGTGCAACATTCCAGACGCTTTACTAACACTCTCCCGACTTGGAGAGTCAGTGCCTTTAACCTCCTGTTTGGCCCAGTTTGCAATTTCTGCGGAAGATGAACAGGAATAGGGAGAACCAATGACAGACTAGCTGGAGGTGTCTGGACGGGCAAATTTAACTCTCATTTCCCACCAGGAAGAGGAATTAACCAAAGGCTCAGCGTGCCGTGCCGGAACCAGATTAGGGCCTGAAGCAATCGTGCGGTGTTGCGGCCAGCTCACGAGAAAGCGAGTTGAAGAAAGGAGCTCAGGGGCACTGTAATTCACAAACCTGCAGAGTTATAAATGACAGCTATCGTCCAAAAATATACTGAAGTAAGGCTGCCTAGAGGACTTGAAAGCGGGGCAGAATTGCAGGAAACCGATTTCACGAGGTAGACTGGATTTGCATTTAAAGCATAGGAAAAGAGGCAGAACGTCCACAATGATGCACTTGGCCAAAAAGGGCGTATGCGTTTTTTCCTGAATATATTCAGGAAAAAACGCATAGGCCCTTTTTGGCCAACCAAGCAAGCTTGCAAAGGAAATCTGCACTACAATGAAGTCTCACTTCCCCCCGGTCAAAAGGGACATCTGAAAAAAGTGTAAAATCCAGAAAGGCAGGACAGGCCATGGAGAACTGGGAGCCTTGTTATGCTGATGGGCGGGATGTAAATTGCCAACAGCCACTCGTGAGAAGTGTATGGTGTTTCCTGAAACATCTAAAAAACAAAGCAACAGAGCCTAGGGCACTTCCACTTATGGTCCTATAGCTTAGGGAAATTAAAATCAAAAAGACACAGCCACCCCAAAGGTTGGGACGGCTCTGTTTACAAGAACCTGTTTTACACTACAAGTTCAATATCGCAGAAAGTGAAAAATGGATAAAGAAGTTGTGGTACTTACGTACAATGCAGTATCACTCAGCAATGAAATCTATGTCATCAGGCCCATGGCAGCATAATGAGTGGATTCAGGTATGATGATTCTAACTGAAATAAGTCACACAGAAAAAGAAACATCATAAGATATCACTAATACACGGAATGTAAACTTGGCTACACAGGAACTGAATTACAAAACAGAACAGGGTCTCAAATTTAGAAAACCAACTTATGCTTGCTTAAGGGGAAAGGTGAGTTGGGGTGCTGCATAAAACCAGAGATTGAAATGAGCACAGATAAAGTTCCTTAAGCCAAATATGGAATAGACAAGAGCTACTCCTTGCTCAACAAAATGGATTCAACACCCCATATTAAACACCTAAGAATGTACCTGACTAGGAAGTATCTTAAAACCTATGGATTGCTATGTCTCCAAAAGAGAATCAAGCGTGTGTGCAGGGGCATAAACGCAGCAGTGATAGGATTGGAGAGGTTCGGTGAGCAAATGAAGACCCTTTGAAGTCATATTGCATGGTACCCATTCCACTGGTCTCAACTCTCCAGGTTTAAGGTATTCTTCCTTCAGCTAAAACATGCATGTGGAACCCAGAGTATGATCAACCGTGAGATCGGGAGACGTGTTCCATTATGTCTCAGTTTCCGTCCCCTGGTACTCGGGTGCAACATTCCAGACGCTTTACTAACACTCTCCCGACTTGGAGAGTCAGTGCCCTTAACCTCCTGTTTGGCCCAGTTTGCGATTTCTGCGGAAGATGAACAGGAATAGGGAGAACCAATGACAGACTAGATGGAGGTGTCTGGACGGGCAAATTTAACTCTCATTTCCCACCAGGAAGAGGAATTAACCAAAGGCTCAGCGTGCCGTGCCGGAACCAGATTAGGGCCTGAAGCCATCCTGCGGTGTTGCGGCCAGCTCACGAGAAAGCGAGTTGAAGAAAGGACCTCAGGGGCACTGTAATTCACAAACCTGCAGAGTTATAAATGACAGCTATCGTCCAAAAATATACTGAAGTAAGGCTGCCTAGAGGACTTGAAAGCGGGGCAGAATTGCAGGAAACCGATTTCAGGAGGTAGACTGGAATTGCATTGAAAGCATAGGAAAAGAGGCAGAACGTCCACAATGATGCACTTGGCCAAAAAGGGCGTATGCGTTTTTTCCTGAATATATTCAGGAAAAAACGCATACGCCCTTTTTGGCCAACCAAGCAAGCTTGCAAAGGAAATCTGCACTACAATGAAGTCTCACTTCCCCCCGGTCAAAAGGGCCATCTGAAAAAAGTGTAAAATCCAGAAAGGCAGGACAGGCCATGGAGAACTGGGAGCCTTGTTATGCTGATGGGCGGGATGTCAATTGCCAACAGCCACTCGGGAGAAGTGTATGGTGTTTCCTGAAACATCTAAAAAACAAAGCAACAGAGCCTAGGGCACATCCACTTATGGTCCTATAGCTTAGGGAAATTAAAATCAAAAAGACACAGCCACCCCAAAGGTTGGGACGGCTCTGTTTACAAGAACCTGGTTTACGGTACAAGTTCAATATCGCAGAAAGTGAAAAATGGATAAAGAAGTTGTGGTACTTCCTTAAAATGCAATAACACTCATCAAGGAAATCTATGTCATCAGGCCCGTAGCAGCATAATGAGTGGATTCAGGTATGATGATTCTAACTGAAATAAGTCACACAGAAACAGAAACATCATAAGATATCACTAATACACGGAATGTAACCTTGGCTACACAGGAACTGAATTCCAAAACAGAAGAGGGTCTCAAATTTAGAAACCCAACTTATGCTTGCTTAAGGGGAAAGGTGAGTTGGGGTGCTGCATAAAACCAGAGATTGAAATGAGCACAGATAAAGTTCCTTAAGCCAAATATGGAATAGACAAGAGCTACTCCTTGCTCAAGGAAATGGACTCAACACCCCATATTAAACGCCTAAGCATGTACCTGACTAGGAAGTATCTTAAAACCTATGGATTGCTATGTCTCCGAAAGAGAACCAAGCGTGTGTACAGGGGCATAAACACAGCAGTGATAGGACTGGAGAGGTTCGGTGAGCAAATGAAGACCCTTTGAAGTCATATTGCATGGTACCCATTCCACGGGTCTCAACTCTCCAGGTTTAAGGTATTCTTCCTTCAGCTAAAACATGCATGTGGAACCCAGAGTATGATCAACCGTGTGATCGGGAGACGTGTTCCAATATGTGTCAGTTTTCGTCCCCTGGTACTCGGGTGCAACATTCCAGACGCTTTACTAACACTCTCCCGACTTGGAGAGTCAGTGCCTTTAACCTCCTGTTTGGCCCAGTTTGCAATTTCTGCGGAAGATGAACAGGAATAGGGAGAACCAATGAGAGACTAGCTGGAGGTGTCTGGACGGGCAAATTTAACTCTCATTTCCCACCAGGAAGAGGAATTAACCAAAGGCTCAGCGTGCCGTGCCGGAACCAGATTAGGGCCTGAAGCAATCGTGCGGTGTTGCGGCCAGCTCACAAGAAAGCGAGTTGAAGAAAGGAGCTCAGGGGCACTGTAATTCACAAACCTGCAGAGTTATAAATGACAGCTATCGTCCAAAAATATACTGAAGTAAGGCTGCCTAGAGGACTTGAAAGCGGGGCAGAATTGCAGGAAACCGATTTCAGGAGGTAGACTGGAATTGCATTGAAAGCATAGGAAAAGAGGCAGAACGTCCACAATGATGCACTTGGCCAAAAAGGGCGTATGCGTTTTTTCCTGAATATATTCAGGAAAAAACGCATACGCCCTTTTTGGCCAACCAAGCAAGCTTGCAAAGGAAATCTGCACTACAATGAAGTCTCACTTCCCCCCGGTCAAAAGGGCCATCTGAAAAAAGTGTAAAATCCAGAAAGGCAGGACAGGCCATGGAGAACTGGGAGCCTTGTTATGCTGATGGGCGGGATGTCAATTGCCAACAGCCACTCGGGAGAAGTGTATGGTGTTTCCTGAAACATCTAAAAAACAAAGCAACAGAGCCTAGGGCACTTCCACTTATGGTCCTATAGCTTAGGGAAATTAAAATCAAAAAGACACAGCCACCCCAAAGGTTGGGACGGCTCTGTTTACAAGAACCTGGTTTACGGTACAAGTTCAATATCGCAGAAAGTGAAAAATGGATAAAGAAGTTGTGGTACTTACGAACAATGCAATATCACTCAGCAGTGAAATCTATGTCATCAGGCCCGTAGCAGCATAATGAGTGGATTCAGGTATGATGATTCTAACTGAAATAAGTCACACAGAAAAAGAAACATCATAAGATATCACTGATACACGGAATGTAACCTTGGCTACACAGGAACTGAATTACAAAACAGAACAGGGTCTCAAATTTAGAAAACCAACTTATGCTTGCTTAAGGGGAAAGGTGAGTTGGGGTAATGCATAAAACCAGAGATTGAAGTGAGCACATATAAAGTTCCTTAAGCCAAATATGGAATAGACAAGAGCTACTCCTTGCTCAACGAAATGGACTCAACACCCCATATTAAACGCCTAAGAATGTACCTGACTAGGAAGTATCTTAAAACCTATGGATTGCTATGTCTCCGAAAGAGAACCAAGCGTGTGTACAGGGGCATAAACGCAGCAGTGATAGGACTGGAGAGGTTCGGTGAGCAAATGAAGACCCTTTGAAGTCATATTGCATGGTACCCATTCCACGGGTCTCAACTCTCCAGGTTTAAGGGATTCTTCCTTCAGCTAAAACATGCATGTGGAACCCAGAGTATGATCAACCGTGTGATCGGGAGACGTGTTCCAATATGTGTCAGTTTTCGTCCCCTGGTACTCGGGTGCAACATTCCAGACGCTTTACTAACACTCTCCCAACTTGGAGAGTCAGTGCCTTTAACCTCCTGTTTGGCCCAGTTTGCAATTTCTGCGGAAGATGAACAGGAATAGGGAGAACCAATGACAGACTAGCTGGAGGTGTCTGGACGGGCAAATTTAACTCTCATTTCCCACCAGGAAGAGGAATTAACCAAAGGCTCAGCATGCCGTGCGGGAACCAGAATAGGGCCTGAAGCCATCCTGCGGTGTTGCGGCCAGCTCACGAGAAAGCGAGTTGAAGAAAGGAGCTCAGGGGCACTGTAATTCACAAACCTACAGAGTTATAAATGACAGCTATCGTCCAAAAATATACTGAAGTAAGGCTGCCAAGAGGACTTGAAAGCGGGGCAGAATTGCAGGAAACCGATTTCAGGAGGTAGACTGGAATTGCATTGAAAGCATAGGAAAAGAGGCAGAACGTCCACAATGATGCACTTGGCCAAAAAGGGTGTATGCGTTTTTTCCTGAATATATTCAGGAAAAAACGCATACGCCCTTTTTGGCCAACCAAGCAAGCTTGCAAAGGAAATATGCACTACAATGAAGTCTCACTTCCCCCCGGTCAAAAGGGCCATCTGAAAAAAGTTTAAAATCCAGAAAGGCAGGCCAGGCCATGGAGAACTGGGAGCCTTGTTATGCTGATGGGCGGGATGTAAATTGCCAACAGCCACTCGGGAGAAGTGTATGGTGTTTCCTGAAACATCTAAAAAACAAAGCAACAGAGCCTAGGGCACTTCCACTTATGGTCCTATAGCTTAGGGAAATTAAAATCAAAAAGACACAGCCACCCCAAAGGTTGGGACGGCTCTGTTTACAAGAACCTGGTTTACGGTACAAGTTCAATATCGCAGAAAGTGAAAAATGGATAAAGAAGTTGTGGTACTTCCTTAAAATGCAATAACACTCATCAAGGAAATCTATGTCATCAGGCCCGTAGCAGCATAATGAGTGGATTCAGGTATGATGATTCTAACTGAAATAAGTCACACAGAAACAGAAACATCATAAGATATCACTAATACACGGAATGTAACCTTGGCTACACAGGAACTGAATTCCAAAACAGAAGAGGGTCTCAAATTTAGAAACCCAACTTATGCTTGCTTAAGGGGAAAGGTGAGTTGGGGTGCTGCATAAAACCAGAGATTGAAATGAGCACAGATAAAGTTCCTTAAGCCAAATATGGAATAGACAAGAGCTACTCCTTGCTCAAGGAAATGGACTCAACACCCCATATTAAACGCCTAAGCATGTACCTGACTAGGAAGTATCTTAAAACCTATGGATTGCTATGTCTCCGAAAGAGAACCAAGCGTGTGTACAGGGGCATAAACGCAGCAGTGATAGGACTGGAGAGGTTCGGTGAGCAAATGAAGACCCTTTGAAGTCATATTGCATGGTACCCATTCCACAGGTCTCAACTCTCCAGGTTTAAGGTATTCTTCCTTCAGCTAAAACATGCATGTGGAACCCAGAGTATGATCAACCGTGTGATCGGGAGACGTGTTCCAATATGTGTCAGTTTTCGTCCCCTGGTACTCGGGTGCAACATTCCAGACGCTTTACTAACACTCTCCCGACTTGGAGAGTCAGTGCCTTTAACCTCCTGTTTGGCCCAGTTTGCAATTTCTGCGGAAGATGAACAGGAATAGGGAGAACCAATGACAGACTAGCTGGAGGTGTCTGGACGGGCAAATTTAACTCTCATTTCCCACCAGGAAGAGGAATTAACCAAAGGCTCAGCGTGCCGTGCCGGAACCAGATTAGGGCCTGAAGCAATCGTGCGGTGTTGCGGCCAGCTCACGAGAAAGCGAGTTGAAGAAAGGAGCTCAGGGGCACTGTAATTCACAAACCTGCAGAGTTATAAATGACAGCTATCGTCCAAAAATATACTGAAGTAAGGCTGCCTAGAGGACTTGAAAGCGGGGCAGAATTGCAGGAAACCGATTTCACGAGGTAGACTGGATTTGCATTTAAAGCATAGGAAAAGAGGCAGAACGTCCACAATGATGCACTTGGCCAAAAAGGGCGTATGCGTTTTTTCCTGAATATATTCAGGAAAAAACGCATAGGCCCTTTTTGGCCAACCAAGCAAGCTTGCAAAGGAAATCTGCACTACAATGAAGTCTCACTTCCCCCCGGTCAAAAGGGACATCTGAAAAAAGTGTAAAATCCAGAAAGGCAGGACAGGCCATGGAGAACTGGGAGCCTTGTTATGCTGATGGGCGGGATGTAAATTGCCAACAGCCACTCGTGAGAAGTGTATGGTGTTTCCTGAAACATCTAAAAAACAAAGCAACAGAGCCTAGGGCACTTCCACTTATGGTCCTATAGCTTAGGGAAATTAAAATCAAAAAGACACAGCCACCCCAAAGGTTGGGACGGCTCTGTTTACAAGAACCTGTTTTACACTACAAGTTCAATATCGCAGAAAGTGAAAAATGGATAAAGAAGTTGTGGTACTTACGTACAATGCAGTATCACTCAGCAATGAAATCTATGTCATCAGGCCCATAGCAGCATAATGAGTGGATTCAGGTATGATGATTCTAACTGAAATAAGTCACACAGAAAAAGAAACATCATAAGATATCACTAATACACGGAATGTAAACTTGGCTACACAGGAACTGAATTACAAAACAGAACAGGGTCTCAAATTTAGAAAACCAACTTATGCTTGCTTAAGGGGAAAGGTGAGTTGGGGTGCTGCATAAAACCAGAGATTGAAATGAGCACAGATAAAGTTCCTTAAGCCAAATATGGAATAGACAAGAGCTACTCCTTGCTCAACAAAATGGATTCAACACCCCATATTAAACACCTAAGAATGTACCTGACTAGGAAGTATCTTAAAACCTATGGATTGCTATGTCTCCAAAAGAGAATCAAGCGTGTGTGCAGGGGCATAAACGCAGCAGTGATAGGATTGGAGAGGTTCGGTGAGCAAATGAAGACCCTTTGAAGTCATATTGCATGGTACCCATTCCACTGGTCTCAACTCTCCAGGTTTAAGGTATTCTTCCTTCAGCTAAAACATGCATGTGGAACCCAGAGTATGATCAACCGTGAGATCGGGAGACGTGTTCCATTATGTCTCAGTTTCCGTCCCCTGGTACTCGGGTGCAACATTCCAGACGCTTTACTAACACTCTCCCGACTTGGAGAGTCAGTGCCCTTAACCTCCTGTTTGGCCCAGTTTGCGATTTCTGCGGAAGATGAACAGGAATAGGGAGAACCAATGACAGACTAGATGGAGGTGTCTGGACGGGCAAATTTAACTCTCATTTCCCACCAGGAAGAGGAATTAACCAAAGGCTCAGCGTGCCGTGCCGGAACCAGATTAGGGCCTGAAGCCATCCTGCGGTGTTGCGGCCAGCTCACGAGAAAGCGAGTTGAAGAAAGGACCTCAGGGGCACTGTAATTCACAAACCTGCAGAGTTATAAATGACAGCTATCGTCCAAAAATATACTGAAGTAAGGCTGCCAAGAGGACTTGAAAGCGGGGCAGAATTGCAGGAAACCGATTTCAGGAGGTAGACTGGAATTGCATTGAAAGCATAGGAAAAGAGGCAGAACGTCCACAATGATGCACTTGGCCAAAAAGGGCGTATGCGTTTTTTCCTGAATATATTCAGGAAAAAACGCATACGCCCTTTTTGGCCAACCAAGCAAGCTTGCAAAGGAAATCTGCACTACAATGAAGTCTCACTTCCCCCCGGTCAAAAGGGCCATCTGAAAAAAGTGTAAAATCCAGAAAGGCAGGACAGGCCATGGAGAACTGGGAGCCTTGTTATGCTGATGGGCGGGATGTCAATTGCCAACAGCCACTCGGGAGAAGTGTATGGTGTTTCCTGAAACATCTAAAAAACAAAGCACCAGAGCCTAGGGCACTTCCACTTATGGTCCTATAGCTTAGGGAAATTAAAATCAAAAAGACACAGCCACCCCAAAGGTTGGGACGGCTCTGTTTACAAGAACCTGGTTTACGGTACAAGTTCAATATCGCAGAAAGTGAAAAATGGATAAAGAAGTTGTGGTACTTACGTACAATGCAGTATCACTCAGCAATGAAATCTATGTCATCAGGCCCGTAGCAGCATAATGAGTGGATTCAGGTATGATGATTCTAACTGAAATAAGTCACACAGAAAAAGAAACATCATAAGATATCACTAATACACGGAATGTAAACTTGGCTACACAGGAACTGAATTACAAAACAGAACAGGGTCTCAAATTTAGAAACCCAACTTATGCTTGCTTAAGGGGAAAGGTGAGTTGGGGTGCTGCATAAAACCAGAGATTGAAATGAGCACAGATAAAGTTCCTTAAGCCAAATATGGAATAGACAAGAGCTACTCCTTGCTCAACGAAATGGACTCAACACCCCATATTAAATGCCTAAGAGTGTACCTGACTAGGAAGTATCTTAAAACCTATGGATTGCTATGTCTCTGAAAGAGAATCAAGTGTGTGTACAGGGGCATAAACGCAGCAGTGATAGGATTGGAGAGGTTCGGTGAGCAAATGAAGACCCTTTGAAGTCATATTGCATGGTACCCATTCCACGGGTCTCAACTCTCCAGGTTTAAGGTATTCTTCCTTCAGCTAAAACATGCATGTGGAACCCAGAGTATGATCAACCGTGTGATCGGGAGACGTGTTCCAATGTGTGTCAGTTTTCGTCCCCTGGTACTCGGGTGCAACATTCCAGACGCTTTACTAACACTCTCCCGACTTGGAGAGTCAGTGCCTTTAACCTCCTGTTTGGCCCAGTTTGCAATTTCTGCGGAAGATGAACAGGAATAGGGAGAACCAATGACACACTAGCTGGAGGTGTCTGGACGGGCAAATTTAACTCTCATTTCCCACCAGGAAGAGGAATTAACCAAAGGCTCAGCATGCCGTGCCGGAACCAGATTAGGGCCTGAAGCCATCCAGTGGTGTTGCGGCCAGCTCAGGAGAAAGCGAGTTGAAGAAAGGAGCTCAGGGGCACTGTAATTCACAAACCTACAGAGTTATAAATGACAGCTATCGTCCAAAAATATACTGAAGTACGGCTGCCAAGAGGACTTGAAAGCGGGGCAGAATTGCAGGAAACCGATTTCAGGAGGTAGACTGGAATTGCATTGAAAGCATAGGAAAAGAGGCAGAACGTCCACAATGATGCACTTGGCCAAAAAGGGCGTATGCGTTTTTTCCTGAATATATTCAGGAAAAAACGCATACGCCCTTTTTGGCCAACCAAGCAAGCTTGCAAAGGAAATCTGCACTACAATGAAGTCTCACTTCCCCCCAGTCAAAAGGGCCATCTGAAAAAAGTGTAAAATCCAGAAAGGCAGGACAGGCCATGGAGAACTGGGAGCCTTGTTATGCTGATGGGCGGGATGTAAATTGCCAACAGCCACTCGGGAGAAGTGTATGGTGTTTCCTGAAACATCTAAAAAACAAAGCAACAGAGCCTAGGGCACTTCCACTTATGGTCCTATAGGTTAGGGAAATTAAAATCAAAAGACACAGCCACCCCAAAAGTTGGGACGGCTCTGTTTACAAGAACCTGGTTTACGGTACACGTTCAATATCGCAGAAAGTGAAAAATGGATAAAGAATTTGTGGTACTTACGTACAATGCAGTATCACTCAGCAATGAAATCTATGTCATCAGGCCCGTAGCAGCATAATGAGTGGATTCATATATGATGATTCTAACTGAAATAAGTCACACAGGAAAAGCAATATCATAAGATATCACTAATACACGGAATGTAACCTTGGCTACACAGGAACTGAATTACAAAACAGAACAGGGTCTCAAATTTAGAAACCCAACTTATGCTTGCTTAAGGGGAAAGGTGAGTTGGGGTGCTGCATAAAACCAGAGATTGAAATGAGCACAGATAAAGTTCCTTATGCCAAATATGGACTAGACAAGAGCTACTCCTTGCTCAACGAAATGGATTCAACACCCCATATTAAACACCTAAGAATGTACCTGACTAGGAAGTATCTTAAAACCTATGGATTGCTATGTCTCCGAAAGAGAATCAAGCGTGTGTACAGGGGCATAAACGCAGCAGTGATAGGACTGGAGAGGTTCGGTGAGCAAATGAAGACCCTTTGAAGTCATATTGCATGGTACCCATTCCACGGGTCTCAACTCTCCAGGTTTAAGGTATTCTTCCTTCAGCTAAAACATGCATGTGGAACCCAGAGTATGAACAACCATGTGATCGGGAGACGTGTTCCAATATGTCTCAGTTTTCGTCCCCTGGTACTCCGGGGCAACATTCCAGACGCATCACTAACACTCTCCCGACTTGGAGAGTCAGTGCCTTTAACCTCCTGTTTGGCCCAGTTTGCAATTTCTGCGGAAGATGAACAGGAATAGGGAGAACCAATGACAGACTAGCTGGAGGTGTCTGGACGGGCAAATTTAACTCTCATTTCCCACCAGGAAGAGGAATTAACCAAAGGCTCAGCGTGCCGTGCCGGAACCAGATTAGGGCCTGAAGCCATCCTGCGGTGTTGCGGCCAGCTCACGAGAAAGCGAGTTGAAGAAAGGAGCTCAGGGGCACTGTAATTCACAAACCTGCAGAGTTATAAATGACAGCTATCGTCCAAAAATATACTGAAGTAAGGCTGCCAAGAGGACTTGAAAGCGGGGCAGAATTGCAGGAAACCGATTTCAGGAGGTAGACTGGAATTGCATTGAAAGCATAGGAAAAGAGGCAGAACGTCCACAATGATGCACTTGGCCAAAAAGGGCGTATGCGTTTTTTCCTGAATATATTCAGGAAAAAACGCATACGCCCTTTTTGGCCAACCAAGCAAGCTTGCAAAGGAAATCTGCACTACAATGAAGTCTCACTTCCCCCCGGTCAAAAGGGCCATCTGAAAAAAGTGTAAAATCCAGAAAGGCAGGACAGGCCATGGAGAACTGGGAGCCTTGTTATGCTGATGGGCGGGATGTAAATTGCCAACAGCCACTCGGGAGAAGTGTATGGTGTTTCCTGAAACATCTAAAAAACAAAGCAACAGAGCCTAGGGCACTTCCACTTATGGTCCTATAGCTTAGGGAAATTAAAATCAAAAGACACAGCCACCCAAAGGTTGGGACGGCTCTGTTTACAAGAACCACGTTTACGGTACAAGTTCAATATCGCAGAAAGTGAAAAATGGATAAAGAAGTTGTGGTACTTACGTACAATGCAATATCACTCAGCAATGAAATCTATGTCATCAGGCCCGTAGCAGCATAATGAGTGGATTCCGGTACGATGATTCTAACTGAAATAAGTCACACAGGAAAAGAAACATCATAAGATATCACTAATACACGGAATGTAACCTTGGCTACACAGGAACTGAATTACAAAACAGAACAGGGACTCAAATTGAGAAACACAATTTATGCTTGCTTAAGGGGAAAGGTGAGTTGGGGTGCTGCATAAAACCAGAGATTGAAATGAGCACAGATAAAGTTCCTTAAGCCAAATATGGAATAGACAAGAGCTACTCCTTGCTCAACGAAATGGACACAACACCCCATATTCAATGCCTAAGAGTGTACCTGACTAGGAAGTATCTTAAAACCTATGGATTGCTATGTCTCTGAAAGAGAATCAAGTGTGTGTACAGGGGCATAAACGCAGCAGTGATAGGATTGGAGAGGTTCGGTGAGCAAATGAAGACTCTTTGAAGTCATAGTGCATGGTACCCATTCCACGGGTCTCAACTCTCCAGGTTTAAGGTATTCTTCCTTCAGCTAAAACATGCATGTGGTACCCAGAGTATGATCAACCGTGTGATCGGGAGACGTGTTCCAATATGTCTCAGTTTTCGTCCCCTGGTACTCGGGTGCAACATTCCAGACGCTTTACTAACACTCTCCCGACTTGGAGAGTCAGTGCCTTTAACCTCCTGTTTGGCCCAGTTTGCAATTTCTGCGGAAGATGAACAGGAATAGGGAGAACCAATGAGAGACTAGCTGGAGGTGTCTGGACGGGCAAATTTAACTCTCATTTCCCACCAGGAAGAGGAATTAACCAAAGGCTCAGCGTGCCATGCCGGAACCAGATTAGGGCCTGAAGCCATCCTGCGGTGTTGCGGCCAGCTCACGAGAAAGCGAGTTGAAGAAAGGAGCTCAGGGGCACTGTAATTCACAAACCTGCAGAGTTATAAATGACAGCTATCGTCCAAAAATATACTGAAGTAAGGCTGCCAAGAGGACTTGAAAGCGGGGCAGAATTGCAGGAAACCGATTTCAGGAGGTAGACTGGAATTGCATTGAAAGCATAGGAAAAGAGGCAGAACGTCCACAATGATGCACTTGGCCAAAAAGGGCGTATGCGTTTTTTCCTGAATATATTCAGGAAAAAACGCATACGCCCTTTTTGGCCAACCAAGCAAGCTTGCAAAGGAAATCTGCACTACAATGAAGTCTCACTTCCCCCCGGTCAAAAGGGCCATCTGAAAAAAGTGTAAAATCCAGAAAGGCAGGACAGGCCATGGAGAACTGGGAGCCTTGTTATGCTGATGGGCGGGATGTAAATTGCCAACAGCCACTCGGGAGAAGTGTATGGTGTTTCCTGAAACATCTAAAAAACAAAGCAACAGAGCCTAGGGCACTTCCACTTATGGTCCTATAGCTTAGGGAAATTAAAATCAAAAAGACACAGCCACCCCAAAGGTTGGGACGGCTCTGTTTACAAGAACCTGGTTTACGGTACAAGTTCAATATCGCAGAAAGTGAAAAATGGATAAAGAAGTTGTGGTACTTACGTACAATGCAGTATCACTCAGCAATGAAATCTATGTCATCAGGCCCGTAGCAGCATAATGAGTGGATTCAGGTACGATGATTCTAACTGAAATAAGTCACACAGGAAAAGAAACATCATAAGATATCACTAATACACGGAATGTAACCTTGGCTACACAGGAACTGAATTACAAAACAGAACAGGGTCTCAAATTTAGAAACCCAACTTATGCTTGCTTAAGGGGAAAGGTGAGTTGGGGTGCTGCATAAAACCAGAGATTGAAATGAGCACAGATAAAGTTCCTTAAGCCAAATATGGAATAGACAAGAGCTACTCCTTGCTCAACGAAATGGACTCAACACCCCATATTAAATGCCTAAGAGTGTACCTGACTAGGAAGTATCTTAAAACCTATGGATTGCTATGTCTCTGAAAGAGAATCAAGTGTGTGTACAGGGGCATAAACGCAGCAGTGATAGGATTGGAGAGGTTCGGTGAGCAAATGAATACCCTTTGAAGTCATAGTGCATGGTACCCATTCCACGGGTCTCAACTCTCCTGGTTTAAGGTATTCTTCCTTCAGCTAAAACATGCATGTGGAACCCAGAGTATGATCAACTGTGTGATCGGGAGACGTGTTCCAATATGTCTCAGTTTTCGATCCCTGGTACTCGGGTGCAACATTCCAGACGCTTTACTAACACTCTCCCGACTTGGAGAGTCAGTGCCTTTAACCTCCTGTTTGGCCCAGTTTGCAATTTCTGCGGAAGATGAACAGGAATAGGGAGAACCAATGAGAGACTAGCTGGAGGTGTCTGGACGGGCAAATTTAACTCTCATTTCCCACCAGGAAGAGGAATTAACCAAAGGCTCAGCGTGCCGTGCCGGAACCAGATTAGGGCCTGAAGCCATCCTGCGGTGTTGCGGCCAGCTCACGAGAAAGCGACTTGAAGAAAGGAGCTCAGGGGCACTGTAATTCACAAACCTGCAGAGTTATAAATGACAGCTATCGTCCAAAAATATACTGAAGTAAGGCTGCCAAGAGGACTTGAAAGCGGGGCAGAATTGCAGGAAACCGATTTCAGGAGGTAGACTGGAATTGCATTGAAAGCATAGGAAAAGAGGCAGAACGTCCACAATGATGCACTTGGCCAAAAAGGGCGTATGCGTTTTTTCCTGAATATATTCAGGAAAAAACGCATACGCCCTTTTTGGCCAACCAAGCAAGCTTGCAAAGGAAATCTGCACTACAATGAAGTCTCACTTCCCCCCGGTCAAAAGGGCCATCTGAAAAAAGTGTAAAATCCAGAAAGGCAGGACAGGCCATGGAGAACTGGGAGCCTTGTTATGCTGATGGGCGGGATGTAAATTGCCAACAGCCACTCGGGAGAAGTGTATGGTGTTTCCTGAAACATCTAAAAATCAAAGCAACAGAGCCTAGGGCACTTCCACTTATGGTCCTATAGCTTAGGGAAATTAAAATCAAAAAGACACAGCCACCCCAAAGGTTGGGACGGCTCTGTTTACAAGAACCTGGTTTACGGTACACGTTCAATATCGCAGAAAGTGAAAAATGGATAAAGAAGTTGTGGTACTTACGTACAATGCAGTATCACTCAGCAATGAAATCTATGTCATCAGGCCCGTAGCAGCATAATGAGTGGATTCAGGTACGATGATTCTAACTGAAATTAGTCACACAGGAAAAGAAACATCATAAGATATCACTAATACACGGAATGTAACCTTGGCTACACAGGAACTGAATTACAAAACAGAACAGGGTCTCAAATTTAGAAACCCAACTTATGCTTGCTTAAGGGGAAAGGTGAGTTGGGGTGCTGCATAAAACCAGAGATTGAAATGAGCACAGATAAAGTTCCTTAAGCCAAATATGGAATAGACAAGAGCTACTCCTTGCTCAACGAAATGGACTCAACACCCCATATTAAATGCCTAAGAGTGTACCTGACTAGGAAGTATCTTAAAACCTATGGATTGCTATGTCTCTGAAAGAGAATCAAGTGTGTGTACAGGGGCATAAACGCAGCAGTGATAGGATTGGAGAGGTTCGGTGAGCAAATGAAGACCCTTTGAAGTCATAGTGCATGGTACCCATTCCACGGGTCTCAACTCTCCAGGTTTAAGGTATTCTTCCTTCAGCTAAAACATGCATGTGGAACCCAGAGTATGATCAACCGTGTGATCGGGAGACGTGTTCCAATATGTGTCAGTTTTCGTCCCCTGGTACTCGGGTGCAACATTCCAGACGCTTTACTAACACTCTCCCGACTTGGAGAGTCAGTGCCTTTAACCTCCTGTTTGGCCCAGTTTGCAATTTCTGCGGAAGATGAACAGGAATAGGGAGAACCAATGACAGACTAGCTGGAGGTGTCTGGACGGGCAAATTTAACTCTCATTTCCCACCAGGAAGAGGAATTAACCAAAGGCTCAGCGTGCCGTGCCGGAACCAGATTAGGGCCTGAAGCCATCCTGCGGTGTTGCGGCCAGCTCACGAGAAAGCGAGTTGAAGAAAGGAGCTCAGGGGCACTGTAATTCACAAACCTGCAGAATTATAAATGACAGCTATCGTCCAAAAATATACTGAAGTAAGGCTGCCAAGAGGACTTGAAAGCGGGGCAGAATTGCAGGAAACCGATTTCAGGAGGTAGACTGGAATTGCATTGAAAGCATAGGAAAAGAGGCAGAACGTCCACAATGATGCACTTGGCCAAAAAGGGCGTATGCGTTTTTTCCTGAATATATTCAGGAAAAAACGCATACGCCCTTTTTGGCCAACCAAGCAAGCTTGCAAAGGAAATCTGCACTACAATGAAGTCTCACTTCCCCCCGGTCAAAAGGGCCATCTGAAAAAAGTGTAAAATCCAGAAAGGCAGGACAGGCCATGGAGAACTGGGAGCCTTGTTATGCTGATGGGCGGGATGTCAATTGCCAACAGCCACTCGGGAGAAGTGTATGGTGTTTCCTGAAACATCTAAAAAACAAAGCAACAGAGCCTAGGGCACTTCCACTTATGGTCCTATAGCTTAGGGAAATTAAAATCAAAAAGACACAGCCACCCAAAAGGTTGGGACGACTCTGTTTACAAGAACCTGGTTTACGGTACAAGTTCAATATCGCAGAAAGTGAAAAATGGATAAAGAAGTTGTGGTACTTACGTACAATGCAGTATCACTCAGCAATGAAATCTATGTCATCAGGCCCGTAGCAGCATAATGAGTGGATTCAGGTACGATGATTCTAACTGAAATAAGTCACACAGGAAAAGAAACATCATAAGATATCACTAATACACGGAATGTAACCTTGGCTACACAGGAACTGAATTACAAAACAGAACAGGGTCTCAAATTTAGAAACCCAACTTATGCTTGCTTAAGGGGAAAGGTGAGTTGGGGTGCTGCATAAAACCAGAGATTGAAATGAGCACAGATAAAGTTCCTTAAGCCAAATATGGAATAGACAAGAGCTACTCCTTGCTCAACGAAATGGACTCAACACCCCATATTAAATGCCTAAGAGTGTACCTGACTAGGAAGTATCTTAAAACCTATGGATTGCTATGTCTCTGAAAGAGAATCAAGTGTGTGTACAGGGGCATAAATGCAGCAGTGATAGGATTGGAGAGGTTCGGTGAGCAAATGAAGACCCTTTGAAGTCATATTGCATGGTACCCATTCCACGGGTCTCAACTCTCAAGGTTTAAGGTATTCTTCCTTCAGCTAAAACATGCATGTGGAACCCAGAGTATGATCAACCGTGTGATCGGGAGACGTGTTCCAATGTGTGTCAGTTTTCGTCCCCTGGTACTCGGGTGCAACATTCCAGACGCTTTACTAACACTCTCCCGACTTGGAGAGTCAGTGCCTTTAACCTCCTGTTTGGCCCAGTTTGCAATTTCTGCGGAAGATGAACAGGAATAGGGAGAACCAATGACAGACTAGCTGGAGGTGTCTGGACGGGCAAATTTAACTCTCATTTCCCACCAGGAAGAGGAATTAACCAAAGGCTCAGCGTGCCGTGCCGGAACCAGATTAGGGCCTGAAGCCATCCAGTGGTGTTGCGGCCAGCTCAGGAGAAAGCGAGTTGAAGAAAGGAGCTCAGGGGCACTGTAATTCACAAACCTACAGAGTTATAAATGACAGCTATCGTCCAAAAATATACTGAAGTACGGCTGCCAAGAGGACTTGAAAGCGGGGCAGAATTGCAGGAAACCGATTTCAGGAGGTAGACTGGAATTGCATTGAAAGCATAGGAAAAGAGGCAGAACGTCCACAATGATGCACTTGGCCAAAAAGGGCGTATGCGTTTTTTCCTGAATATATTCAGGAAAAAACGCATACGCCCTTTTTGGCCAACCAAGCAAGCTTGCAAAGGAAATCTGCACTACAATGAAGTCTCACTTCCCCCCAGTCAAAAGGGCCATCTGAAAAAAGTGTAAAATCCAGAAAGGCAGGACAGGCCATGGAGAACTGGGAGCCTTGTTATGCTGATGGGCGGGATGTAAATTGCCAACAGCCACTCGGGAGAAGTGTATGGTGTTTCCTGAAACATCTAAAAAACAAAGCAACAGAGCCTAGGGCACTTCCACTTATGGTCCTATAGGTTAGGGAAATTAAAATCAAAAGACACAGCCACCCCAAAAGTTGGGACGGCTCTGTTTACAAGAACCTGGTTTACGGTACACGTTCAATATCGCAGAAAGTGAAAAATGGATAAAGAATTTGTGGTACTTACGTACAATGCAGTATCACTCAGCAATGAAATCTATGTCATCAGGCCCGTAGCAGCATAATGAGTGGATTCATATATGATGATTCTAACTGAAATAAGTCACACAGGAAAAGCAATATCATAAGATATCACTAATACACGGAATGTAACCTTGGCTACACAGGAACTGAATTACAAAACAGAACAGGGTCTCAAATTTAGAAACCCAACTTATGCTTGCTTAAGGGGAAAGGTGAGTTGGGGTGCTGCATAAAACCAGAGATTGAAATGAGCACAGATAAAGTTCCTTATGCCAAATATGGACTAGACAAGAGCTACTCCTTGCTCAACGAAATGGATTCAACACCCCATATTAAACACCTAAGAATGTACCTGACTAGGAAGTATCTTAAAACCTATGGATTGCTATGTCTCCGAAAGAGAATCAAGCGTGTGTACAGGGGCATAAACGCAGCAGTGATAGGACTGGAGAGGTTCGGTGAGCAAATGAAGACCCTTTGAAGTCATATTGCATGGTACCCATTCCACGGGTCTCAACTCTCCAGGTTTAAGGTATTCTTCCTTCAGCTAAAACATGCATGTGGAACCCAGAGTATGAACAACCATGTGATCGGGAGACGTGTTCCAATATGTCTCAGTTTTCGTCCCCTGGTACTCCGGGGCAACATTCCAGACGCATCACTAACACTCTCCCGACTTGGAGAGTCAGTGCCTTTAACCTCCTGTTTGGCCCAGTTTGCAATTTCTGCGGAAGATGAACAGGAATAGGGAGAACCAATGACAGACTAGCTGGAGGTGTCTGGACGGGCAAATTTAACTCTCATTTCCCACCAGGAAGAGGAATTAACCAAAGGCTCAGCGTGCCGTGCCGGAACCAGATTAGGGCCTGAAGCCATCCTGCGGTGTTGCGGCCAGCTCACGAGAAAGCGAGTTGAAGAAAGGAGCTCAGGGGCACTGTAATTCACAAACCTGCAGAGTTATAAATGACAGCTATCGTCCAAAAATATACTGAAGTAAGGCTGCCAAGAGGACTTGAAAGCGGGGCAGAATTGCAGGAAACCGATTTCAGGAGGTAGACTGGAATTGCATTGAAAGCATAGGAAAAGAGGCAGAACGTCCACAATGATGCACTTGGCCAAAAAGGGCGTATGCGTTTTTTCCTGAATATATTCAGGAAAAAACGCATACGCCCTTTTTGGCCAACCAAGCAAGCTTGCAAAGGAAATCTGCACTACAATGAAGTCTCACTTCCCCCCGGTCAAAAGGGCCATCTGAAAAAAGTGTAAAATCCAGAAAGGCAGGACAGGCCATGGAGAACTGGGAGCCTTGTTATGCTGATGGGCGGGATGTAAATTGCCAACAGCCACTCGGGAGAAGTGTATGGTGTTTCCTGAAACATCTAAAAAACAAAGCAACAGAGCCTAGGGCACTTCCACTTATGGTCCTATAGCTTAGGGAAATTAAAATCAAAAGACACAGCCACCCAAAGGTTGGGACGGCTCTGTTTACAAGAACCACGTTTACGGTACAAGTTCAATATCGCAGAAAGTGAAAAATGGATAAAGAAGTTGTGGTACTTACGTACAATGCAATATCACTCAGCAATGAAATCTATGTCATCAGGCCCGTAGCAGCATAATGAGTGGATTCCGGTACGATGATTCTAACTGAAATAAGTCACACAGGAAAAGAAACATCATAAGATATCACTAATACACGGAATGTAACCTTGGCTACACAGGAACTGAATTACAAAACAGAACAGGGACTCAAATTGAGAAACACAATTTATGCTTGCTTAAGGGGAAAGGTGAGTTGGGGTGCTGCATAAAACCAGAGATTGAAATGAGCACAGATAAAGTTCCTTAAGCCAAATATGGAATAGACAAGAGCTACTCCTTGCTCAACGAAATGGACACAACACCCCATATTCAATGCCTAAGAGTGTACCTGACTAGGAAGTATCTTAAAACCTATGGATTGCTATGTCTCTGAAAGAGAATCAAGTGTGTGTACAGGGGCATAAACGCAGCAGTGATAGGATTGGAGAGGTTCGGTGAGCAAATGAAGACTCTTTGAAGTCATAGTGCATGGTACCCATTCCACGGGTCTCAACTCTCCAGGTTTAAGGTATTCTTCCTTCAGCTAAAACATGCATGTGGTACCCAGAGTATGATCAACCGTGTGATCGGGAGACGTGTTCCAATATGTCTCAGTTTTCGTCCCCTGGTACTCGGGTGCAACATTCCAGACGCTTTACTAACACTCTCCCGACTTGGAGAGTCAGTGCCTTTAACCTCCTGTTTGGCCCAGTTTGCAATTTCTGCGGAAGATGAACAGGAATAGGGAGAACCAATGAGAGACTAGCTGGAGGTGTCTGGACGGGCAAATTTAACTCTCATTTCCCACCAGGAAGAGGAATTAACCAAAGGCTCAGCGTGCCATGCCGGAACCAGATTAGGGCCTGAAGCCATCCTGCGGTGTTGCGGCCAGCTCACGAGAAAGCGAGTTGAAGAAAGGAGCTCAGGGGCACTGTAATTCACAAACCTGCAGAGTTATAAATGACAGCTATCGTCCAAAAATATACTGAAGTAAGGCTGCCAAGAGGACTTGAAAGCGGGGCAGAATTGCAGGAAACCGATTTCAGGAGGTAGACTGGAATTGCATTGAAAGCATAGGAAAAGAGGCAGAACGTCCACAATGATGCACTTGGCCCAAAAGGGCGTATGCGTTTTTTCCTGAATATATTCAGGAAAAAACGCATACGCCCTTTTTGGCCAACCAAGCAAGCTTGCAAAGGAAATCTGCACTACAATGAAGTCTCACTTCCCCCCGGTCAAAAGGGCCATCTGAAAAAAGTGTAAAATCCAGAAAGGCAGGACAGGCCATGGAGAACTGGGAGCCTTGTTATGCTGATGGGCGGGATGTAAATTGCCAACAGCCACTCGGGAGAAGTGTATGGTGTTTCCTGAAACATCTAAAAAACAAAGCAACAGAGCCTAGGGCACTTCCACTTATGGTCCTATAGCTTAGGGAAATTAAAATCAAAAAGACACAGCCACCCCAAAGGTTGGGACGGCTCTGTTTACAAGAACCTGGTTTACGGTACAAGTTCAATATCGCAGAAAGTGAAAAATGGATAAAGAAGTTGTGGTACTTACGTACAATGCAGTATCACTCAGCAATGAAATCTATGTCATCAGGCCCGTAGCAGCATAATGAGTGGATTCAGGTACGATGATTCTAACTGAAATAAGTCACACAGGAAAAGAAACATCATAAGATATCACTAATACACGGAATGTAACCTTGGCTACACAGGAACTGAATTACAAAACAGAACAGGGTCTCAAATTTAGAAACCCAACTTATGCTTGCTTAAGGGGAAAGGTGAGTTGGGGTGCTGCATAAAACCAGAGATTGAAATGAGCACAGATAAAGTTCCTTAAGCCAAATATGGAATAGACAAGAGCTACTCCTTGCTCAACGAAATGGACTCAACACCCCATATTAAATGCCTAAGAGTGTACCTGACTAGGAAGTATCTTAAAACCTATGGATTGCTATGTCTCTGAAAGAGAATCAAGTGTGTGTACAGGGGCATAAACGCAGCAGTGATAGGATTGGAGAGGTTCGGTGAGCAAATGAATACCCTTTGAAGTCATAGTGCATGGTACCCATTCCACGGGTCTCAACTCTCCTGGTTTAAGGTATTCTTCCTTCAGCTAAAACATGCATGTGGAACCCAGAGTATGATCAACTGTGTGATCGGGAGACGTGTTCCAATATGTCTCAGTTTTCGATCCCTGGTACTCGGGTGCAACATTCCAGACGCTTTACTAACACTCTCCCGACTTGGAGAGTCAGTGCCTTTAACCTCCTGTTTGGCCCAGTTTGCAATTTCTGCGGAAGATGAACAGGAATAGGGAGAACCAATGAGAGACTAGCTGGAGGTGTCTGGACGGGCAAATTTAACTCTCATTTCCCACCAGGAAGAGGAATTAACCAAAGGCTCAGCGTGCCGTGCCGGAACCAGATTAGGGCCTGAAGCCATCCTGCGGTGTTGCGGCCAGCTCACGAGAAAGCGACTTGAAGAAAGGAGCTCAGGGGCACTGTAATTCACAAACCTGCAGAGTTATAAATGACAGCTATCGTCCAAAAATATACTGAAGTAAGGCTGCCAAGAGGACTTGAAAGCGGGGCAGAATTGCAGGAAACCGATTTCAGGAGGTAGACTGGAATTGCATTGAAAGCATAGGAAAAGAGGCAGAACGTCCACAATGATGCACTTGGCCAAAAAGGGCGTATGCGTTTTTTCCTGAATATATTCAGGAAAAAACGCATACGCCCTTTTTGGCCAACCAAGCAAGCTTGCAAAGGAAATCTGCACTACAATGAAGTCTCACTTCCCCCCGGTCAAAAGGGCCATCTGAAAAAAGTGTAAAATCCAGAAAGGCAGGACAGGCCATGGAGAACTGGGAGCCTTGTTATGCTGATGGGCGGGATGTAAATTGCCAACAGCCACTCGGGAGAAGTGTATGGTGTTTCCTGAAACATCTAAAAATCAAAGCAACAGAGCCTAGGGCACTTCCACTTATGGTCCTATAGCTTAGGGAAATTAAAATCAAAAAGACACAGCCACCCCAAAGGTTGGGACGGCTCTGTTTACAAGAACCTGGTTTACGGTACACGTTCAATATCGCAGAAAGTGAAAAATGGATAAAGAAGTTGTGGTACTTACGTACAATGCAGTATCACTCAGCAATGAAATCTATGTCATCAGGCCCGTAGCAGCATAATGAGTGGATTCAGGTACGATGATTCTAACTGAAATTAGTCACACAGGAAAAGAAACATCATAAGATATCACTAATACACGGAATGTAACCTTGGCTACACAGGAACTGAATTACAAAACAGAACAGGGTCTCAAATTTAGAAACCCAACTTATGCTTGCTTAAGGGGAAAGGTGAGTTGGGGTGCTGCATAAAACCAGAGATTGAAATGAGCACAGATAAAGTTCCTTAAGCCAAATATGGAATAGACAAGAGCTACTCCTTGCTCAACGAAATGGACTCAACACCCCATATTAAATGCCTAAGAGTGTACCTGACTAGGAAGTATCTTAAAACCTATGGATTGCTATGTCTCTGAAAGAGAATCAAGTGTGTGTACAGGGGCATAAACGCAGCAGTGATAGGATTGGAGAGGTTCGGTGAGCAAATGAAGACCCTTTGAAGTCATAGTGCATGGTACCCATTCCACGGGTCTCAACTCTCCAGGTTTAAGGTATTCTTCCTTCAGCTAAAACATGCATGTGGAACCCAGAGTATGATCAACCGTGTGATCGGGAGACGTGTTCCAATATGTGTCAGTTTTCGTCCCCTGGTACTCGGGTGCAACATTCCAGACGCTTTACTAACACTCTCCCGACTTGGAGAGTCAGTGCCTTTAACCTCCTGTTTGGCCCAGTTTGCAATTTCTGCGGAAGATGAACAGGAATAGGGAGAACCAATGACAGACTAGCTGGAGGTGTCTGGACGGGCAAATTTAACTCTCATTTCCCACCAGGAAGAGGAATTAACCAAAGGCTCAGCGTGCCGTGCCGGAACCAGATTAGGGCCTGAAGCCATCCTGCGGTGTTGCGGCCAGCTCACGAGAAAGCGACTTGAAGAAAGGAGCTCAGGGGCACTGTAATTCACAAACCTGCAGAGTTATAAATGACAGCTATCGTCCAAAAATATACTGAAGTAAGGCTGCCAAGAGGACTTGAAAGCGGGGCAGAATTGCAGGAAACCGATTTCAGGAGGTAGACTGGAATTGCATTGAAAGCATAGGAAAAGAGGCAGAACGTCCACAATGATGCACTTGGCCAAAAAGGGCGTATGCGTTTTTTCCTGAATATATTCAGGAAAAAACGCATACGCCCTTTTTGGCCAACCAAGCAAGCTTGCAAAGGAAATCTGCACTACAATGAAGTCTCACTTCCCCCCGGTCAAAAGGGCCATCTGAAAAAAGTGTAAAATCCAGAAAGGCAGGACAGGCCATGGAGAACTGGGAGCCTTGTTATGCTGATGGGCGGGATGTAAATTGCCAACAGCCACTCGGGAGAAGTGTATGGTGTTTCCTGAAACATCTAAAAATCAAAGCAACAGAGCCTAGGGCACTTCCACTTATGGTCCTATAGCTTAGGGAAATTAAAATCAAAAAGACACAGCCACCCCAAAGGTTGGGACGGCTCTGTTTACAAGAACCTGGTTTACGGTACACGTTCAATATCGCAGAAAGTGAAAAATGGATAAAGAAGTTGTGGTACTTACGTACAATGCAGTATCACTCAGCAATGAAATCTATGTCATCAGGCCCGTAGCAGCATAATGAGTGGATTCAGGTACGATGATTCTAACTGAAATTAGTCACACAGGAAAAGAAACATCATAAGATATCACTAATACACGGAATGTAACCTTGGCTACACAGGAACTGAATTACAAAACAGAACAGGGTCTCAAATTTAGAAACCCAACTTATGCTTGCTTAAGGGGAAAGGTGAGTTGGGGTGCTGCATAAAACCAGAGATTGAAATGAGCACAGATAAAGTTCCTTAAGCCAAATATGGAATAGACAAGAGCTACTCCTTGCTCAACGAAATGGACTCAACACCCCATATTAAATGCCTAAGAGTGTACCTGACTAGGAAGTATCTTAAAACCTATGGATTGCTATGTCTCTGAAAGAGAATCAAGTGTGTGTACAGGGGCATAAACGCAGCAGTGATAGGATTGGAGAGGTTCGGTGAGCAAATGAAGACCCTTTGAAGTCATAGTGC
Source organism: Lagenorhynchus albirostris (assembly GCF_949774975.1). Lineage (NCBI taxonomy): Eukaryota > Metazoa > Chordata > Mammalia > Artiodactyla > Delphinidae > Lagenorhynchus > Lagenorhynchus albirostris. Next base: position 709,843 of record NW_026783418.1, read on the forward strand.
ATGGTACCCATTCCACGGGTCTCAACTCTCCAGGTTTAAGGTATTCTTCCTTCAGCTAAAACATGCATGTGGAACCCAGAGTATGATCAACCGTGTGATCGGGAGACGTGTTCCAATATGTGTCAGTTTTCGTCCCCTGGTACTCGGGTGCAACATTCCAGACGCTTTACTAACACTCTCCCGACTTGGAGAGTCAGTGCCTTTAACCTCCTGTTTGGCCCAGTTTGCAATTTCTGCGGAAGATGAACAGGAATAGGGAGAACCAATGACAGACTAGCTGGAGGTGTCTGGACGGGCAAATTTAACTCTCATTTCCCACCAGGAAGAGGAATTAACCAAAGGCTCAGCGTGCCGTGCCGGAACCAGATTAGGGCCTGAAGCCATCCTGCGGTGTTGCGGCCAGCTCACGAGAAAGCGACTTGAAGAAAGGAGCTCAGGGGCACTGTAATTCACAAACCTGCAGAGTTATAAATGACAGCTATCGTCCAAAAATATACTGAAGTAAGGCTGCCAAGAGGACTTGAAAGCGGGGCAGAATTGCAGGAAACCGATTTCAGGAGGTAGACTGGAATTGCATTGAAAGCATAGGAAAAGAGGCAGAACGTCCACAATGATGCACTTGGCCAAAAAGGGCGTATGCGTTTTTTCCTGAATATATTCAGGAAAAAACGCATACGCCCTTTTTGGCCAACCAAGCAAGCTTGCAAAGGAAATCTGCACTACAATGAAGTCTCACTTCCCCCCGGTCAAAAGGGCCATCTGAAAAAAGTGTAAAATCCAGAAAGGCAGGACAGGCCATGGAGAACTGGGAGCCTTGTTATGCTGATGGGCGGGATGTAAATTGCCAACAGCCACTCGGGAGAAGTGTATGGTGTTTCCTGAAACATCTAAAAATCAAAGCAACAGAGCCTAGGGCACTTCCACTTATGGTCCTATAGCTTAGGGAAATTAAAATCAAAAAGACACAGCCACCCCAAAGGTTGGGACGGCTCTGTTTACAAGAACCTGGTTTACGGTACACGTTCAATATCGCAGAAAGTGAAAAATGGATAAAGAAGTTGTGGTACTTACGTACAATGCAGTATCACTCAGCAATGAAATCTATGTCATCAGGCCCGTAGCAGCATAATGAGTGGATTCAGGTACGATGATTCTAACTGAAATTAGTCACACAGGAAAAGAAACATCATAAGATATCACTAATACACGGAATGTAACCTTGGCTACACAGGAACTGAATTACAAAACAGAACAGGGTCTCAAATTTAGAAACCCAACTTATGCTTGCTTAAGGGGAAAGGTGAGTTGGGGTGCTGCATAAAACCAGAGATTGAAATGAGCACAGATAAAGTTCCTTAAGCCAAATATGGAATAGACAAGAGCTACTCCTTGCTCAACGAAATGGACTCAACACCCCATATTAAATGCCTAAGAGTGTACCTGACTAGGAAGTATCTTAAAACCTATGGATTGCTATGTCTCTGAAAGAGAATCAAGTGTGTGTACAGGGGCATAAACGCAGCAGTGATAGGATTGGAGAGGTTCGGTGAGCAAATGAAGACCCTTTGAAGTCATAGTGCATGGTACCCATTCCACGGGTCTCAACTCTCCAGGTTTAAGGTATTCTTCCTTCAGCTAAAACATGCATGTGGAACCCAGAGTATGATCAACCGTGTGATCGGGAGACGTGTTCCAATATGTGTCAGTTTTCGTCCCCTGGTACTCGGGTGCAACATTCCAGACGCTTTACTAACACTCTCCCGACTTGGAGAGTCAGTGCCTTTAACCTCCTGTTTGGCCCAGTTTGCAATTTCTGCGGAAGATGAACAGGAATAGGGAGAACCAATGACAGACTAGCTGGAGGTGTCTGGACGGGCAAATTTAACTCTCATTTCCCACCAGGAAGAGGAATTAACCAAAGGCTCAGCGTGCCGTGCCGGAACCAGATTAGGGCCTGAAGCCATCCTGCGGTGTTGCGGCCAGCTCACGAGAAAGCGAGTTGAAGAAAGGAGCTCAGGGGCACTGTAATTCACAAACCTGCAGAATTATAAATGACAGCTATCGTCCAAAAATATACTGAAGTAAGGCTGCCAAGAGGACTTGAAAGCGGGGCAGAATTGCAGGAAACCGATTTCAGGAGGTAGACTGGAATTGCATTGAAAGCATAGGAAAAGAGGCAGAACGTCCACAATGATGCACTTGGCCAAAAAGGGCGTATGCGTTTTTTCCTGAATATATTCAGGAAAAAACGCATACGCCCTTTTTGGCCAACCAAGCAAGCTTGCAAAGGAAATCTGCACTACAATGAAGTCTCACTTCCCCCCGGTCAAAAGGGCCATCTGAAAAAAGTGTAAAATCCAGAAAGGCAGGACAGGCCATGGAGAACTGGGAGCCTTGTTATGCTGATGGGCGGGATGTCAATTGCCAACAGCCACTCGGGAGAAGTGTATGGTGTTTCCTGAAACATCTAAAAAACAAAGCAACAGAGCCTAGGGCACTTCCACTTATGGTCCTATAGCTTAGGGAAATTAAAATCAAAAAGACACAGCCACCCAAAAGGTTGGGACGACTCTGTTTACAAGAACCTGGTTTACGGTACAAGTTCAATATCGCAGAAAGTGAAAAATGGATAAAGAAGTTGTGGTACTTACGTACAATGCAGTATCACTCAGCAATGAAATCTATGTCATCAGGCCCGTAGCAGCATAATGAGTGGATTCAGGTACGATGATTCTAACTGAAATAAGTCACACAGGAAAAGAAACATCATAAGATATCACTAATACACGGAATGTAACCTTGGCTACACAGGAACTGAATTACAAAACAGAACAGGGTCTCAAATTTAGAAACCCAACTTATGCTTGCTTAAGGGGAAAGGTGAGTTGGGGTGCTGCATAAAACCAGAGATTGAAATGAGCACAGATAAAGTTCCTTAAGCCAAATATGGAATAGACAAGAGCTACTCCTTGCTCAACGAAATGGACTCAACACCCCATATTAAATGCCTAAGAGTGTACCTGACTAGGAAGTATCTTAAAACCTATGGATTGCTATGTCTCTGAAAGAGAATCAAGTGTGTGTACAGGGGCATAAATGCAGCAGTGATAGGATTGGAGAGGTTCGGTGAGCAAATGAAGACCCTTTGAAGTCATATTGCATGGTACCCATTCCACGGGTCTCAACTCTCAAGGTTTAAGGTATTCTTCCTTCAGCTAAAACATGCATGTGGAACCCAGAGTATGATCAACCGTGTGATCGGGAGACGTGTTCCAATATGTCTCAGTTTTCGTCCCCAGGTACTCGGGTGCAACATTCCAGACGCTTTACTAACACTCTCCCGACCTGGAGAGTCAGTGCCTTTAACCTCCTGTTTGGCCCAGTTTGCAATTTCTGCGGAAGATGAACAGGAATAGGGAGAACCAATGAGAGACTAGCTGGAGGTGTCTGGACGGGCAAATTTAACTCTCATTTCCCACCAGGAAGAGGAATTAACCAAAGGCTCAGCGTGCCGTGCCGGAACCAGATTAGGGCCTGAAGCCATCCTGCGGTGTTGCGGCCAGCTCACAAGAAAGCGAGTTGAAGAAAGGAGCTCAGGGGCACTGTAATTCACAAACCTGCAGAGTTATAAATGACAGCTATCGTCCAAAAATATACTGAAGTAAGGCTGCCAAGAGGACTTGAAAGCGGGGCAGAATTGCAGGAAACCGATTTCAGGAGGTAGACTGGAATTGCATTTAAAGCATAGGAAAAGAGGCAGAACGTCCACAATGATGCACTTGGCCAAAAAGGGCGTATGCGTTTTTTCCTGAATATATTCAGGAAAAAACGCATACGCCCTTTTTGGCCAACCAAGCAAGCTTGCAAAGGAAATCTGCACTACAATGAAGTCTCACTTCCCCCCGGTCAAAAGGGCCATCTGAAAAAAGTGTAAAATCCAGTAAGGCAGGACAGGCCATGGAGAACTGGGAGCCTTGTTATGCTGATGGGCGGGATGTAAATTGCCAACAGCCACTCGGGAGAAGTGTATGGTGTTTCCTGAAACATCTAAAAAACAAAGCAACAGAGCCTAGGGCACTTCCACTTATGGTCCTATAGCTTAGGGAAATTAAAATCAAAAGACACAGCCACCCCAAAGGTTGGGACGGCTCTGTTTACAAGAACCTGGTTTACGGTACAAGTTCAATATCGCAGAAAGTGAAAAATGGATAAAGAAGTTGTGGTACTTACGTACAATGCAGTATCACTCAGCAATGAAATCTATGTCATCAGGCCCGTAGCAGCATAATGAGTGGATTCAGGTACGATGATTCTAAATGAAATAAGTCACACAGGAAAAGAAACATCATAAGATATCACTAATACACGGAATGTAACCTTGGCTACACAGGAACTGAATTACAAAACAGAACAGGGTCTCAAATTTAGAAAACCAACTTATGCTTGCTTAAGGGGAAAGGTGAGTTGGGGTGCTGCATAAAACCAGAGATTGAAATGAGCACAGATAAAGTTCCTTAAGCCAAATATGGAATAGACAAGAGCTACTCCTTGCTCAACGAAATGGACTCAACACCCCATATTAAACGCCTAAGTGTGTACCTGACTAGGAAGTATCTTAAAACCTATGGATTGCTATGTCTCTGAAAGAGAATCTAGCGTGTGTACAGGGGCATAAACGCAGCAGTGATAGGACTGGAGAGGTTCGGTGAGCAAATGAAGACCCTTTGAAGTCATATTGCATGGTACCCATTCCACGGGTCTCAACTCTCCAGGTTTAAGGTATTCTTCCTTCAGCTAAAACATGCATGTGGAACCCAGAGTATGATCAACCGTGTGATCGGGAGACGTGTTCCAATATGTGTCAGTTTTCGTCCCCTGGTACTCGGGTGCAACATTCCAGACGCTTTACTAACACTCTCCCGACTTGGAGAGTCAGTGCCTTTAACCTCCTGTTTGGCCCAGTTTGCAATTTCTGCGGAAGATGAACAGGAATAGGGAGAACCAATGATAGACTAGCTGGAGGTGTCTGGACGGGCAAATTTAACTCTCATTTCCCACCAGGAAGAGGAATTAACCAAAGGCTCAGCGTGCCGTGCCGGAACCAGATTAGGGCCTGAAGCCATCCTGCGGTGTTGCGGCCAGCTCACGAGAAAGCGAGTTGAAGAAAGGAGCTCAGGGGCACTGTAATTCACAAACCTGCAGAGTTATAAATGACAGCTATCGTCCAAAAATATACTGAAGTAAGGCTGCCAAGAGGACTTGAAAGCGGGGCAGAATTGCAGGAAACCGATTTCAGGAGGTAGACTGGAATTGCATTGAAAGCATAGGAAAAGAGGCAGAACGTCCACAATGATGCACTTGGCCAAAAAGGGCGTATGCGTTTTTTCCTGAATATATTCAGGAAAAAACGCATACGCCCTTTTTGGCCAACCAAGCAAGCTTGCAAAGGAAATCTGCACTACCATGAAGTCTCACTTCCCCCCGGTCAAAAGGGCCATCTGAAAAAAGTGTAAAATCCAGAAAGGCAGGACAGGCCATGGAGAACTGGGAGCCTTGTTATGCTGATGGGCGGGATGTAAATTGCCAACAGCCACTCGGGAGAAGTGTATGGTGTTTCCTGAAACATCTAAAAAACAAAGCAACAGAGCCTAGGGCACTTCCACTTATGGTCCTATAGCTTAGGGAAATTAAAATCAAAAGACACAGCCACCCCAAAGGTTGGGACGGCTCTGTTTACAAGAACCTGGTTTACGGTACAAGTTCAATATCGCAGAAAGTGAAAAATGGATAAAGAATTTGTGGTACTTACGTACAATGCAATATCACTCAGCAAGGAAATCTATTTCATCAGGCCCTTAGCAGCATAACGAGTGGATTCAGGTATGATGATTCTAACTGAAATAAGTCACACAGAAAAAGAAACATCATAAGATATCACTAATACACGGAATGTAAACTTGGCTACTTAGGAACTGAATTACAAAACAGAACAGGGTCTCAAATTTAGAAAACCAACTTATGCTTCCTTAAGGGGAAAGGTGAGTTGGGGTGCTGCATAAAACCAGAGATTGAAATGAGCACAGATAAAGTTCCTTAAGCCAAATATGGAATAGACAAGAGCCACTCCTTGCTCAACGAAATGGATTCAACACCCCATATTAAACGCCTAAGAATATACCTGACTAGGAAGTATCTTAAAACCTATGGATTGCTATGTCTCCGAAAGAGAATCAAGCGTGTGTGTAGGGGCAGAAACGCAGCAGTGATAGGATTGGAGAGGTTCGGTGAGCAAATGAAGACACTTTGAAGTCATATTGCATGGTACCCATTCCACGGGTCTCAACTCTCCAGGTTTAAGGTATTCTTCCTTCAGGTAAAACATGCATGTGGAACCCAGAGTATGATCAACCGTGTGATCGGGAGACGTGTTCCAATATGTCTCAGTTTTCGTCCCCTGGTACTCGGGTGCAACATTCCAGACGCTTTACTAACACTCTCCCGACTTGGAGAGTCAGTGCCTTTAACCTCCTGTTTGGCCCAGTTTGCAATTTCTGCGGAAGATGAACAGGAATAGGGAGAACCAATGAGAGACTAGCTGGAGGTGTCTGGACGGGCAAATTTAACTCTCATTTCCCACCAGGAAGAGGAATTAACCAAAGGCTCAGCGTGCCGTGCCGGAACCAGATTAGGGCCTGAAGCCATCCTGCGGTGTTGCGGCCAGCTCACGAGAAAGCGAGTTGAAGAAAGGAGCTCAGGGGCACTGTAATTCACAAACCTGCAGAGTTATAAATGACAGCTATCGTCCAAAAATATACTGAAGTAAGGCTGCCAAGAGGACTTGAAAGTGGGGCAGAATTGCAGGAAACCGATTTCAGGAGGTAGACTGGAATTGCATTTAAAGCATAGGAAAAGAGGCAGAACGTCCACAATGATGCACTTGGCCAAAAAGGGCGTATGCGTTTTTTCCTGAATATATTCAGGAAAAAACGCATACGCCCTTTTTGGCCAACCAAGCAAGCTTGCAAAGGAAATCTGCACTACAATGAAGTCTCACTTCCCCCCGGTCAAAAGGGCCATCTGAAAAAAGTGTAAAATCCAGAAAGGCAGGACAGGCCATGGAGAACTGGGAGCCTTGTTATGCTGATGGGCGGGATGTAAATTGCCAACAGCCAATCGGGAGAAGTGTATGGTGTTTCCTGAAACATCTAAAAAACAAAGCAACAGAGCCTAGGGCACTTCCACTTATGGTCCTATAGCTTAGGGAAATTAAAATCAAAAAGACACAGCCACCCCAAAGGTTGGGACGGCTCTGTTTACAAGAACCTGGTTTACGGTACAAGTTCAATATCGCAGAAAGTGAAAAATGGATAAAGAATTTGTGGTACTTACGTACAATGCAATATCACTCAGCAAGGAAATCTATTTCATCAGGCCCTTAGCAGCATAACGAGTGGATTCAGGTATGATGATTCTAACTGAAATAAGTCACACAGAAAAAGAAACATCATAAGATATCACTAATACACGGAATGTAAACTTGGCTACTTAGGAACTGAATTACAAAACAGAACAGGGTCTCAAATTTAGAAAACCAACTTATGCTTCCTTAAGGGGAAAGGTGAGTTGGGGTGCTGCATAAAACCAGAGATTGAAATGAGCACAGATAAAGTTCCTTAAGCCAAATATGGAATAGACAAGAGCCACTCCTTGCTCAACGAAATGGATTCAACACCCCATATTAAACGCCTAAGAATATACCTGACTAGGAAGTATCTTAAAACCTATGGATTGCTATGTCTCCGAAAGAGAATCAAGCGTGTGTGTAGGGGCAGAAACGCAGCAGTGATAGGATTGGAGAGGTTCGGTGAGCAAATGAAGACACTTTGAAGTCATATTGCATGGTACCCATTCCACGGGTCTCAACTCTCCAGGTTTAAGGTATTCTTCCTTCAGCTAAAACATGCATGTGGAACCCAGAGTATGATCAACCGTGTGATCGGGAGACGTGTTCCAATATGTGTCAGTTTTCGTCCCCTGGTACTCGGGTGCAACATTCCAGACGCTTTACTAACACTCTCCCGACTTGGAGAGTCAGTGCCTTTAACCTCCTGTTTGGCCCAGTTTGCAATTTCTGCGGAAGATGAACAGGAATAGGGAGAACCAATGAGACACTAGCTGGAGGTGTCTGGACGGGCAAATTTAACTCTCATTTCCCACCAGGAAGAGGAATTAACCAAAGGCTCAGCGTGCCGTGCCGGAACCAGATTAGGGCCTGAAGCCATCCTGCGGTGTTGCGGCCAGCTCACGAGAAAGCGAGTTGAAGAAAGGAGCTCAGGGGCACTGTAATTCACAAACCTGCAGAGTTATAAATGACAGCTATCGTCCAAAAATATACTGAAGTAAGGCTGCCAAGAGGACTTGAAAGTGGGGCAGAATTGCAGGAAACCGATTTCAGGAGGTAGACTGGAATTGCATTTAAAGCATAGGAAAAGAGGCAGAACGTCCACAATGATGCACTTGGCCAAAAAGGGCGTATGCGTTTTTTCCTGAATATATTCAGGAAAAAACGCATACGCCCTTTTTGGCCAACCAAGCAAGCTTGCAAAGGAAATCTGCACTACAATGAAGTCTCACTTCCCCCCGCTCAAAAGGGCCATCTGAAAAAAGTGTAAAATCCAGAAAGGCAGGACAGGCCATGGAGAACTGGGAGCCTTGTTATGCTGATGGGCGGGATGTAAATTGCCAACAGCCACTCGGGAGAAGTGTATGGTGTTTCCTGAAACATCTAAAAAACAAAGCAACAGAGCCTAGGGCACTTCCACTTATGGTCCTATAGCTTAGGGAAATTAAAATCAAAAAGACACAGACACCCCAACGGTTGGGACGGCTCTGTTTACAAGAACCTGGTTTACGGTACAAGTTCAATATCGCAGAAAGTGAAAAATGGATAAAGAAGTTGTGGTACTTACGTACAATGCAGTATCACTCAGCAATGAAATCTATGTCATCAGGCCCGTAGCAGCATAATGAGTGGATTCAGGTATGATGATTCTAACTGAAATAAGTCACACAGAAAAAGAAACATCATAAGATATCACTAATACACGGAATGTAACCTTGGCTACACAGGAACTGAATTACAAAACAGAACAGGGTCTCAAATTTAGAAACACAACTTATGCTTGCTTAAGGGGAAAGGTGAGTTGGGGTGCTGCATAAAACCAGAGATTGAAATGAGCACAGATAAAGTTCCTTAAGCCAAATATGGAATAGACAAGAGCTACTCCTTGCTCAACGAAATGGACTCAACACCCCATATTAAACGCCTGAGAATGTACCTGACTAGGAAGTATCTTAAAACCTATGGATTGCTATGTCTCCGAAAGAGAATCTAGCGTGTGTACAGGGGCATAAACGCAGCAGTGATAGGACTGGAGAGGTTCGGTGAGCAAATGAAGAACCTTTGAAGTCATAGTGCATGGTACCCATTCCACGGGTCTCAACTCTCCAGGTTTAAGGTATTCTTCCTTCAGCTAAAACATGCATGTGGAACCCAGAGTATGATCAACCGTGTGATCGGGAGACGTGTTCCAATATGTGTCAGTTTTCGTCCCCTGGTACTCGGGTGCAACATTCCAGACGCTTTACTAACACTCTCCCGACTTGGAGAGTCAGTGCCTTTAACCTCCTGTTTGGCCCAGTTTGCAATTTCTGCGGAAGATGAACAGGAATAGGGAGAACCAATGACAGACTAGCTGGAGGTGTCTGGACGGGCAAATTTAACTCTCATTTCCCACCAGGAAGGGGAATTAACCAAAGGCTCAGCGTGCCGTGCCGGAACCAGATTAGGGCCTGAAGCAACCCTGCGGTGTTGCGGCCAGCTCACGAGAAAGCGAGTTGAAGAAAGGAGCTCAGGGGCACTGTAATTCACAAACCTGCAGAGTTATAAGTGATGGCTATCGTCCAAAAATATACTGAAGTAAGGCTGCCAAGAGGACTTGAAAGCGGGGCAGAATTGCAGGAAACCGATTTCAGGAGGTAGACTGGAATTTCATTGAAAGCATAGGAAAAGAGGAAGAACGTCCACAATGATGCAGTTGGCCAAAAAGTGTGTATGCGTTTTTTCCTGAATATATTCAGGAAAAAACGCATACACACTTTTTGGCCAACCAAGCAAGCTTGCAAAGGAAATCTGCACTACAATGAAGTCTCACTTCCCCCCGGTCAAAAGGGCCATCTGAAAAAAGTGTAAAATCCAGAAAGGCAGGACAGGCCATGGAGAACTGGGAGCCTTGTTATGCTGATGGGCGGGATGTCAATTGCCAACAGCCACTCGGGAGAAGTGTATGGTGTTTCCTGAAACATGTAAAAAACAAAGCAACAGAGCCTAGGGCACTTCCACTTATGGTCCTATAGCTTAGGGAAATTAAAATCAAAAAGACACAGACACCCCAACGGTTGGGACGGCTCTGTTTACAAGAACCTGGTTTACGGTACAAGTTCAATATCGCAGAAAGTGAAAAATGGATAAAGAAGTTGTGGTACTTACGTACAATGCAATATCACTCAGCAGTGAAATCTATGTCATCAGGCCCGTAGCAGCATAATGAGTGGATTCAGGTATGATGATTCTAACTGAAATAAGTCACACAGAAAAAGAAACATCATAAGATATCACTAATACACGGAATGTAAACTTGGCTACACAGGAACTGAATTCCAAAACAGAACAGGGTCTCAAATTTAGAAACCCAACTTATGCTTGTTTAAGGGGAAAGGTGAGTTGGGGTGCTGCATAAAACCAGAGATTGAAATGAGCACAGATAAAGTTCCTTAAGTCAAATATGGAAGAGACAAGAGCTACTCCTTGCTCAACGAAATGGACTCAACACCCCATATTAAACGCCTAAGAATGTACCTGACTAGAAAGTATCTTAAAACCTATGGATTGCTATGTCTCCGAAAGAGAATCAAGCGTGTGTACAGGGGCATAAACGCAGCAGTGATAGGATTGGAGAGGTTCGGTGAGCAAATGAAGACCCTTTGAAGTCATATTGCATGGTACCCATTCCACGGGTCTCAACTCTCCAGGTTTAAGGGATTCTTCCTTCAGCTAAAACATGCATGTGGAACCCAGAGTATGATCAACCGTGTGATCGGGAGACGTGTTCCAATATGTGTCAGGTTTCGTCCCCTGGTACTCGGGTGCAACATTCCAGACGCTTTACTAACACTCTCCCGACTTGGAGAGTCAGTGCCTTTAACCTCCTGTTTGGCCCAGTTTGCAATTTCTGCGGAAGATGAACAGGAATAGGGAGAACCAATGACAGACTAGCTGGAGGTGTCTGGACGGGCAAATTTAACTCTCATTTCCCACCAGGAAGAGGAATTAACCAAAGGCTCAGCGTGCCGTGCCGGAACCAGATTAGGGCCTGAAGTCATCCTGCGGTGTTGCGGCCAGCTCATGAGAAAGCGAGTTGAAGAAAGGAGCTCAGGGGCACTGTAATTCACAAACCTGCAGAGTTATAAATGACAGCTATCGTCCAAAAATATACTGAAGTAAGGCTGCCAAGAGGACTTGAAAGCGGGGCAGAATTGCAGGAAACCGATTTCAGGAGGTAGACTGGAATTGCATTGAAAGCATAGGAAAAGAGGCAGAACGTCCACAATGATGCACTTGGCCAAAAAGGGCGTATGCGTTTTTTCCTGAATATATTCAGGAAAAAACGCATACGCCCTTTTTGGCCAACCAAGCAAGCTTGCAAAGGAAATCTGCACTACAATGAAGTGTCACTTCCCCCCGGTCAAAAGGGCCATCTGAAAAAAGTGTAAAATCCAGAAAGGCAGGACAGGCCATGGAGAACTGGGCGCCTTGTTATGCTGATGGGCGGGATGTAAATTGCCAACAGCCACTCGGGAGAAATGTATGGTGTTTCCTGAAACATCTAAAAAACAAAGCAACAGAGCCCAGGGCACTTCCACTTATGGTCCTATAGCTTAGGGAAATTAAAATCAAAAAGACACAGACACCCCAACGGTTGGGACGGCTCCGTTTACAAGAACTTGGTTTACGGTACAAGTTCAATATCGCAGAAAGTGAAAAATGGATAAAGAAGTTGTGGTACTTACGTACAATGCAATATCACTCAGCAGTGAAATGTATGTCATCAGGCCCGTAACAGCATAATGAGTGGATTCAGGTACGATGATTCTAACTGAAATAAGTCACACAGAAAAAGAAACATCATAAGATATCACTAATACACGGAATGTAAACTTGGCTACACAGGAACAGAATTACAAAACAGAACAGGGTCTCAAATTTAGAAACCCAACTTATGCTTGCTTAAGGGGAAAGGTGAGTTGGGGTGCTGCATAAAACCAGAGATTGAAATGAGCACAGATAAAGTTCCTTAAGCCAAATATGGAAGAGTCAAGAGCTACTCCTTGTTCAACGAAATGGACTCAACACCCCATATTAAACGCCTAAGAATGTACCTGACTAGGAAGTATCTTAAAACCTATGGATTGCTATGTCTCCGAAGGAGAATCAAGCGTGTGTACAGGGGCATAAACGCAGCAGTGATAGGACTGGAGAGGTTCGGTGAGCAAATGAAGACCCTTTGATGTCATATTGCATGGTACCCATTCCACGGGTCTCAACTCTCCAGGTTTAAGGTATTCTTCCTTCAGCTAAAACATGCATGTGGAACCCAGAGTATGATCAACCGTGTGATCGGGAGACGTGTTCCAATATGTGTCAGTTTTCGTCCCCTGGTACTCGGGTGCAACATTCCAGACGCTTTAGTAACACTCTCCCGACTTGGAGAGTCAGTGCCTTTAACCTCCTGTTTGGCCCAGTTTGCAATTTCTGCGGAAGATGAACAGACTAGCTGTTCTAACTAACCAATGACAGACTAGCTGGAGGTGTCTGGACGGGCAAATTTAACTCTCATTTCCCACCAGGAAGGGGAATTAACCAAAGGCTCAGCGTGCCGTGCCGGAACCAGATTAGGGCCTGAAGCCATCCTGCGGTGTTGCGGCCAGCTCACGAGAAAGCGAGTTTAAGAAAGGAGCTCAGGGGCACTGTAATTCACAAACTGCAGAGTTATAAATGAAAGCTATCGTCCAAAAATATACTGAAGTAAGGCTGCCAAGAGGACTTGAAAGCGGGGCAGAATTGCAGGAAACCGATTTCAGGAGGTAGACTGGAATTGCATTTAAAGCATAGGAAAAGAGGCAGAACGTCCACAATGATGCACTTGGCCAAAAAGGGCGTATGCGTTTTTTCCTGAATATATTCAGGAAAAAACGCATACGCCCTTTTTGGCCAACCAAGCAAGCTTGCAAAGGAAATCTGCACTACAATGAAGTCTCACTTCCCCCCGGTCAAAAGGGCCATCTGAAAAAAGTGTAAAATCCAGTAAGGCAGGACAGGCCATGGAGAACTGGGAGCCTTGTTATGCTGATGGGCGGGATGTCAATTGCCAACAGCCACTCGGGAGAAGTGTATGGTGTTTCCTGAAACATCTAAAAAACAAAGCAACAGAGCCTAGGGCACTTCCACTTATGGTCCTATAGCTTAGGGAAATTAAAATCAAAAAGACACAGCCACCCCAAAGGTTGGGATGGCTCTGTTTACAAGAACCTGATTTACGGTACAAGTTCAATATCGCAGAAAGTGAAAAATGGATAAAGAAGTTGTGGTACTTACGTACAATGCAATATCACTCAGCAAGGAAATCTATGACATCAGGCCCGTAGCAGCATAATGAGTGGATTCAGGTATGATGATTCTAACTGAAATAAGTCACACAGAAAACGAAACATCATAAGATATCACTAGTACACGGAATGTAAACTTGGCTACACAGGAACTGAATTCCAAAACAGAACAGGGTCTCAAATTTAGAAACCCAACTTATGCTTGCTTAAGGGGAAAGGTGAGTTGGGGTAATGCATAAAACCAGAGATTGAAATGAGCACAGATAAAGTTCCTTAAGCCAAATATGGAATAGACAAGAGCTACTCCTTGCTCAACGAAATGGACTCAACACCCCATATTAAACGCATAAGAATGTACATGACTAGGAAGTATCTTAAAACCTACGGACTGCTATGTCTCCGAAAGAGAATCAAGCGTGTGTACAGGGGCATAAACGCAGCAGTGATAGGATTGGAGAGGTTCGGTGAGCAAATGAAGACCCTTTGAAGTCATATTGCATGGTACCCATTCCACGGGTCTCAACTCTCCAGGTTTAAGGTATTCTTCCTTCAGCTAAAACATGCATGTGGAACCCAGAGTATGATCAACCGTGTGATCGGGAGACGTGTTCCAATATGTCTCAGTTTTCGTCCCCTGGTACTCGGGTGCAACATTCCAGACGCTTTACTAACACTCTCCCGACTTGGAGAGTCAGTGCCTTTAACCTCCTGTTTGGCCCAGTTTGCAATTTCTGCGGAAGATGAACAGGAATAGGGAGAACCAATGACAGACTAGCTGGAGGTGTCTGGACGGGCAAATTTAACTCTCATTTCCCACCAGGAAGGGGAATTAACCAAAGGCTCAGTGTGCCGTGCCGGAACCAGATTAGGGCCTGAAGCAATCCTGCGGTGTTGCGGCCAGCTCACGAGAAAGCGAGTTGAAGAAAGGAGCTCAGGGGCACTGTAATTCACAAACCTGCAGAGTTATAAATGACAGCTATCGTCCAAAAATATACTGAAGTAAGGCTGCCAAGAGGACTTGAAAGCGGGGCAGAATTGCAGGAAACCGATTTCAGGAGGTAGACTGGAATTGCATTTAAAGCATAGGAAAAGAGGCAGAACGTCCACAATGATGCACTTGGCCAAAAAGGGCGTATGCGTTTTTTCCTGAATATATTCAGGAAAAAACGCATACGCCCTTTTTGGCCAACCAAGCAAGCTTGCAAAGGAAATCTGCACTACAATGAAGTCTCACTTCCCCCCGGTCAAAAGGGCCATCTGAAAAAAGTGTAAAATCCAGAAAGGCAGGACAGGCCATGGAGAACTGGGAGCCTTGTTATGCTGATGGGCGGGATGTAAATTGCCAACAGCCACTCGGGAGAAGTGTATGGTGTTTCCTGAAACATCTAAAAAACAAAGCAACAGAGCCTAGGGCACTTCCACTTATGGTCCTATAGCTTAGGGAAATTAAAATCAAAAGACACAGCCACCCCAAAGGTTGGGACGGCTCTGTTTACAAGAACCTGGTTTACAGTACAAGTTCAATATCGCAGAAAGTGAAAAATGGATAAAGAAGTTGTGGTACTTACGTACAATGCAGTATCACTCAGCAATGAAATCTATGTCATCAGGCCCGTAGCAGCATAATGAGTGGATTCAGGTACGATGATTCTAACTGAAATAAGTCACACAGGAAAAGAAACATCATAAGATATCACTAATACACGGAATGTAACCTTGGCTACACAGGAACTGAATTACAAAACAGAACAGGGTCTCAAATTTAGAAACCCAACTTATGCTTGCTTAAGGGGAAAGGTGAGTTGGGGTGCTGCATAAAACCAGAGATTGAAATGAGCACAGATAAAGTTCCTTAAGCCAAATATGGAATAGACAAGAGCTACTCCTTGCTCAACGAAATGGACACACCACCCCATATTAAATGCCTAAGAGTGTACCTGACTAGGAAGTATCTTAAAACCTATGGATTGCTATGTCTCTGAAAGAGAATCAAGTGTGTGTACAGGGGCATAAACGCAGCAGTGATAGGATTGGAGAGGTTCGGTGAGCAAATGAAGACCCTTTGAAGTCATATTGCATGGTACCCATTCCACGGGTCTCAACTCTCCAGGTTTAAGGTATTCTTCCTTCAGCTAAAACATGCATGTGGAACCCAGAGTATGATCAACCGTGTGATCGGGAGACGTGTTCCAATATGTGTCAGTTTTCGTCCCCTGGTACTCGGGTGCAACATTCCAGACGCTTTACTAACACTCTCCCGACTTGGAGAGTCAGTGCCTTTAACCTCCTGTTTGGCCCAGTTTGCAATTTCTGCGGAAGATGAACAGGAATAGGGAGAACCAATGAGAGACTAGCTGGAGGTGTCTGGACGGGCAAATTTAACTCTCATTTCCCACCAGGAAGAGGAATTAACCAAAGGCTCAGCGTGCCGTGCCGGAACCAGATTAGGGCCTGAAGCCATCCTGCGGTGTTGCGGCCAGCTCACGAGAAAGCGAGTTGAAGAAAGGAGCTCAGGGGCACTGTAATTCACAAACCTGCAGAGTTATAAATGACAGCTATCGTCCAAAAATATACTGAAGTAAGGCTGCCAAGAGGACTTGAAAGCGGGGCAGAATTGCAGGAAACCGATTTCAGGAGGTAGACTGGAATTGCATTTAAAGCATAGGAAAAGAGGCAGATCGTCCACAATGATGCACTTGGCCAAAAAGAGCGTATGCGTTTTTTCCTGAATATATTCAGGAAAAAACGCATACGCCCTTTTTGGCCAACCAAGCAAGCTTGCAAAGGAAATCTGCACTACAATGAAGTCTCACTTCCCCCCGGTCAAAAGGGCCATCTGAAAAAAGTGTAAAATCCAGAAAGGCAGGACAGGCCATGGAGAACTGGGAGCCTTGTTATGCTGATGGGCGGGATGTAAATTGCCAACAGCCACTCGGGAGAAGTGTATGGTGTTTCCTGAAACATCTAAAAAACAAAGCAACAGAGCCTAGGGCACTTCCACTTATGGTCCTATAGTTTAGGGAAATTAAAATCAAAAAGACACAGCCACCCCAAAGGTTGGGATGGCTCTGTTTACAAGAACCTGGTTTACGGTACAAGTTCAATATCGCAGAAAGTGAAAAATGGATAAAGAAGTTGTGGTACTTACGTACAATGCAGTATCACTCAGCAATGAAATCTATGTCATCAGGCCCGTAGCAGCATAATGAGTGGATTCAGGTACGATGATTCTAACTGAAATAAGTCACACAGGAAAAGAAACATCATAAGATATCACTAATACACGGAATGTAACCTTGGCTACACAGGAACTGAATTACAAAACAGAACAGGGTCTCAAATTTAGAAACCCAACTTATGCTTGCTTAAGGGGAAAGGTGAGTTGGGGTGCTGCATAAAACCAGAGATTGAAATGAGCACAGATAAAGTTCCTTAAGCCAAATATGGAATAGACAAGAGCTACTCCTTGCTCAACGAAATGGACTCAACACCCCATATTAAATGCCTAAGAGTGTACATGACTAGGAAGTATCTTAAAACCTATGGATTGCTATGTCTCTGAAAGAGAATCAAGGGTGTGTACAGGGGCATAAACGCAGCAGTGATAGGATTGGAGAGATTCGGTGAGCAAATGAAGACACTTTGAATCATATTGCATGGTACCCATTCCACGGGTCTCAACTCTCCAGGTTTAAGGTATTCTTCCTTCAGCTAAAACATGCATGTGGAACCCAGAGTATGATCAACCGTGTGATCGGGAGACGTGTTCCAATATGTGTCAGTTTTCGTCCCCTGGTACTCGGGTGCAACATTCCAGACGCTTTACTAACACTCTCCCGACTTGGAGAGTCAGTGCCTTTAACCTCCTGTTTGGCCCAGTTTGCAATTTCTGCGGAAGATGAACAGGAATAGGGAGAACCAATGAGAGACTAGGTGGAGGTGTCTGGACGGGCAAATTTAACTCTCATTTCCCACCAGGAAGAGGAATTAACCAAAGGCTCAGCGTGCCGTGCCGGAACCAGATTAGGGCCTGAAGCCATCCTGCGGTGTTGCGGCCAGCTCACGAGAAAGCGAGTTGAAGAAAGGAGCTCAGGGGCACTGTAATTCACAAACCTGCAGAGTTATAAATGACAGCTATCGTCCAAAAATATACTGAAGTAAGGCTGCCAAGAGGACTTGAAAGCGGGGCAGAATTGCAGGAAACCGATTTCAGGAGGTAGACTGGAATTGCATTGAAAGCATAGGAAAAGAGGCAGAACGTCCACAATGATGCACTTGGCCAAAAAGGGCGTATGCGTTTTTTCCTGAATATATTCAGGAAAAAACGCATACGCCCTTTTTGGCCAACCAAGCAAGCTTGCAAAGGAAATCTGCACTACAATGAAGTCTCACTTCCCCCCGGTCAAAAGGGCCATCTGAAAAAAGTGTAAAATCCAGAAAGGCAGGACAGGCCATGGAGAACTGGGAGCCTTGTTATGCTGATGGGCGGGATGTAAATTGCCAACAGCCACTCGGGAGAAGTGTATGGTGTTTCCTGAAACATCTAAAAAACAAAGCAACAGAGCCTAGGGCACTTCCACTTATGGTCCTATAGCTTAGGGAAATTAAAATCAAAAAGACACAGCCACCCCAAAGGTTGGGACGGCTCTGTTTACAAGAACCTGGTTTACGGTACAAGTTCAATATCGCAGAAAGTGAAAAATGGATAAAGAAGTTGTGGTACTTACATACAATGCAGTATCACTCAGCAATGAAATCTATGTCATCAGGCCCGTAGCAGCATAATGAGTGGATTCAGGTACGATGATTCTAACTGAAATAAGTCATACAGGAAAAGAAACATCATAAGATATCACTAATACACGGAATGTAACCTTGGCTACACAGGAACTGAATTACAAAACAGAACAGGGTCTCAAATTTAGAAACCCAACTTATGCTTGCTTAAGGGGAAAGCTGAGTTGGGGTGCTGCATAAAACCAGAGATTGAAATGAGCACAGATAAAGTTCCTTAAGCCAAATATGGAATAGACAAGAGCTACTCCTTGCTCAACGAAATGGACTCAACACCCCATATTAAATGCCTAAGAGTGTACCTGACTAGGAAGTATCTTAAAACCTATGGATTGCTATGTCTCTGAAAGAGAATCAAGTGTGTGTACAGGGGCATAAACGCAGCAGTGATAGGATTGGAGAGGTTCGGTGAGCAAATGAAGACCCTTTGAAGTCATATTGCATGGTACCCATTCCACGGGTCTCAACTCTCCAGGTTTAAGGTATTCTTCCTTCAGCTAAAACATGCATGTGGAACCCAGAGTATGATCAACCGTGTGATCGGGAGACGTGTTCCAATATGTGTCAGTTTTCGTCCCCAGGTACTCGGGTGCAACATTCCAGACGCTTTACTAACACTCTCCCGACTTGGAGAGTCAGTGCCTTTAACCTCCTGTTTGGCCCAGTTTGCAATTTCTGCGGAAGATGAACAGGAATAGGGAGAACCAATGAGAGACTAGCTGGAGGTGTCTGGACGGGCAAATTTAACTCTCATTTCCCACCAGGAAGAGGAATTAACCAAAGGCTCAGCGTGCCGTGCCGGAACCAGATTAGGGCCTGAAGCCATCCTGCGGTGTTGCGGCCAGCTCACGAGAAAGCGAGTTGAAGAAAGGAGCTCAGGGGCACTGTAATTCACAAACCTGCAGAGTTATAAATGACAGCTATCATCCAAAAATATACTGAAGTAAGGCTGCCAAGAGGACTTGAAAGCGGGGCAGAATTGCAGGAAACCGATTTCAGGAGGTAGACTGGAATTGCATTGAAAGCATAGGAAAAGAGGCAGAACGTCCACAATGATGCACTTGGCCAAAAAGGGCGTATGCGTTTTTTCCTGAATATATTCAGGAAAAAACGCATACGCCCTTTTTGGCCAACCAAGCAAGCTTGCAAAGGAAATCTGCACTACAATGAAGTCTCACTTCCCCCCGGTCAAAAGGGCCATCTGAAAAAAGTGTAAAATCCAGAAAGGCAGGACAGGCCATGGAGAACTGGGAGCCTTGTTATGCTGATGGGCGGGATGTAAATTGCCAACAGCCACTCGGGAGAAGTGTATGGTGTTTCCTGAAACATCTAAAAAACAAAGCAACAGAGCCTAGGGCACTTCCACTTATGGTCCTATAGCTTAGGGAAATTAAAATCAAAAAGACACAGCCACCCCAAAGGTTGGGACGGCTCTGTTTACAAGAACCTGGTTTACGGTACAAGTTCAATATCGCAGAAAGTGAAAAATGGATAAAGAAGTTGTGGTACTTACGTACAATGCAGTATCACTCAGCAATGAAATCTATGTCATCAGGCCCGTAGCAGCATAATGAGTGGATTCAGGTACGATGATTCTAACTGAAATAAGTCACACAGGAAAAGAAACATCATAAGATATCACTAATACACGGAATGTAAACTTGGCTACACAGGAACTGAATTACAAAACACAACAGGGTCTCAAATTTAGAAAACCAACTTATGCTTGCTTAAGGGGAAAGGTGAGTTGGGGTGCTGCATAAAACCAGAGATTGAAATGAGCACAGATAAAGTTCCTTAAGCCAAATATGGAATAGACAAGAGCTACTCCTTGCTCAACGAAATGGACTCAACACCCCATATTAAACGCCTAAGAGTGTACCTGACTAGGAAGTATCTTAAAACCTATGGATTGCTATGTCTCCGAAAGAGAATCAAGTGTGTGTACAGGGGAATAAACGCAGCAGTGATAGGATTGGAGAGGTTCGGTGAGCAAATGAAGACCCTTTGAAGTCATATTGCATGGTACCCATTCCAAGGGTCTCAACTCTCCAGGTTTAAGGTATTCTTCCTTCAGCTAAAACATGCATGTGGAACCCAGAGTATGATCAACCGTGTGATCGGGAGACGTGTTCCAATATGTGTCAGTTTTCGTCCCCTGGTACTCGGGTGCAACATTCCAGACGCTTTACTAACACTCTCCCGACTTGGAGAGTCAGTGCCTTTAACCTCCTGTTTGGCCCAGTTTGCAATTTCTGCGGAAGATGAACAGGAATAGGGAGAACCAATGAGAGACTAGCTGGAGGTGTCTGGACGGGCAAATTTAACTCTCATTTCCCACCAGGAAGAGGAATTAACCAAAGGCTCAGCGTGCCGTGCCGGAACCAGATTAGGGCCTGAAGCCATCCTGCGGTGTTGCGGCCAGCTCACGAGAAAGCGAGTTGAAGAAAGGAGCTCAGGGGCACTGTAATTCACAAACCTGCAGAGTTATAAATGACAGCTATCGTCCAAAAATATACTGAAGTAAGGCTGCCAAGAGGACTTGAAAGCGGGGCAGAATTGCAGGAAACCGATTTCAGGAGGTAGACTGGAATTGCATTTAAAGCATAGGAAAAGAGGCAGAACGTCCACAATGATGCACTTGGCCAAAAAGGGCGTATGCGTTTTTTCCTGAATATATTCAGGAAAAAACGCATACGCCCTTTTTGGCCAACCAAGCAAGCTTGCAAAGGAAATCTGCACTACAATGAAGTCTCACTTCCCCCCGCTCAAAAGGGCCATCTGAAAAAAGTGTAAAATCCAGAAAGGCAGGACAGGCCATGGAGAACTGGGAGCCTTGTTATGCTGATGGGCGGGATGTCAATTGCCAACAGCCACTCGGGAGAAGTGTATGGTGTTTCCTGAAACATCTAAAAAACAAAGCAACAGAGCCTAGGGCACTTCCACTTATGGTCCTATAGCTTAGGGAAATTAAAATCAAAAAGACACAGCCACCCCAAAGGTTGGGACGGCTCTGTTTACAAGAACCTGGTTTACGGTACAAGTTCAATATCGCAGAAAGTGAAAAATGGATAAAGAAGATGTGGTACTTACGTACAATGCAGTATCACTCAGCAATGAAATCTATGTCATCAGGCCCGTAGCAGCATAATGAGTGGATTCAGGTACGATGATTCTAACTGAAATAAGTCACACAGGAAAAGAAACATCATAAGATATCACTAATACACGGAATGTAACCTTGGCTACACAGGAACTGAATTACAAAACAGAACAGGGTCTCAAATTTAGAAACCCAACTTATGCTTGCTTAAGGGGAAAGGTGAGTTGGGGTGCTGCATAAAACCAGAGATTGAAATGAGCACAGATAAAGTTCCTTAAGCCAAATATGGAATAGACAAGAGCTACTCCTTGCTCAACGAAATGGACTCAACACCCCATATTAAATGCCTAAGAGTGTACCTGACTAGGAAGTATCTTAAAACCTATGGATTGCTATGTCTCTGAAAGAGAATCAAGGGTGTGTACAGGGGCATAAACGCAGCAGTGATCGGACTGGAGAGGTTCGGTGAGCAAATGAAGACCCTTTGAAGTCATAGTGCATGGTACCCATTCCACGGGTCTCAACTCTCCAGGTTTAAGGTATTCTTCCTTCAGCTAAAACATGCATGTGGGACCCAGAGTATGATCAACCGTGTGATCGGGAGACGTGTTCCAATATGTCTCAGTTTTCGTCCCCAGGTACTCGGGTGCAACATTCCAGACGCTTTACTAACACTCTCCCGACTTGGAGAGTCAGTGCCTTTAACCTCCTGTTTGGCCCAGTTTGCAATTTCTGCGGAAGATGAACAGGAATAGGGAGAACCAATGAGAGACTAGCTGGAGGTGTCTGGACGGGCAAATTTAACTCTCATTTCCCACCAGGAAGAGGAATTAACCAAAGGCTCAGCGTGCCGTGCCGGAACCAGATTAGGGCCTGAAGCCATCCTGCGGTGTTGCGGCCAGCTCACGAGAAAGCGAGTTGAAGAAAGGAGCTCAGGGGCACTGTAATTCACAAACCTGCAGAGTTATAAATGACAGCTATCGTCCAAAAATATACTGAAGTAAGGCTGCCAAGAGGACTTGAAAGCGGGGCAGAATTGCAGGAAACTGATTTCAGGAGGTAGACTGGAATTGCATTTAAAGCATAGGAAAAGAGGCAGAACGTCCACAATGATGCACTTGGCCAAAAAGGGCGTATGCGTTTTTTCCTGAATATATTCAGGAAAAAACGCATACGCCCTTTTTGGCCAACCAAGGAAGCTTGCAAAGGAAATCTGCACTACAATGAAGTCTCACTTCCCCCCGCTCAAAAGGGCCATCTGAAAAAAGTGTAAAATCCAGAAAGGCAGGACAGGCCATGGAGAACTGGGAGCCTTGTTATGCTGATGGGCGGGATGTAAATTGCCAACAGCCACTCGGGAGAAGTGTATGGTGTTTCCTGAAACATCTAAAAAACAAAGCAACAGAGCCTAGGGCACTTCCACTTATGGTCCTATAGCTTAGGGAAATTAAAATCAAAAGACACAGCCACCCCAAAGGTTGGGACGGCTCTGTTTACAAGAACCTGGTTTACGGTACAAGTTCAATATCGCAGAAAGTGAAAAATGGATAAAGAAGTTGTGGTACTTACGTACAATGCAGTATCACTCAGCAATGAAATCTATGTCATCAGGCCCGTAGCAGCATAATGAGTGGATTCAGGTACGATGATTCTAACTGAAATAAGTCACACAGGAAAAGAAACATCATAAGATATCACTAATACACGGAATGTAACCTTGGCTACACAGGAACTGAATTACAAAACAGAACAGGGTCTCAAATTTAGAAACCCAACTTATGCTTGCTTAAGGGGAAAGGTGAGTTGGGGTGCTGCATAAAACCAGAGATTGAAATGAGCACAGATAAAGTTCCTTAAGCCAAATATGGAATAGACAAGAGCTACTCCTTGCTCAACGAAATGGACTCAACACCCCATATTAAATGCCTAAGAGTGTACCTGACTAGGAAGTATCTTAAAACCTATGGATTGCTATGTCTCTGAAAGAGAATCAAGGGTGTGTACAGGGGCATAAACGCAGCAGTGATAGGACTGGAGAGGTTCGGTGAGCAAATGAAGACCCTTTGAAGTCATATTGCATGGTACCCATTCCACGGGTCTCAACTCTCCAGGTTTAAGGTATTCTTCCTTCAGCTAAAACATGCATGTGGAACCCAGAGTATGATCAACCGTGTGATCGGGAGACGTGTTCCAATATGTGTCAGTTTTCGTCCCCAGGTACTCGGGTGCAACATTCCAGACGCTTTACTAACACTCTCCCGACTTGGAGAGTCAGTGCCTTTAACCTCCTGTTTGGCCCAGTTTGCAATTTCTGCGGAAGATGAACAGGAATAGGGAGAACCAATGACAGACTAGCTGGAGGTGTCTGGACGGGCAAATTTAACTCTCATTTCCCACCAGGAAGGGAAATTAACCAAAGGCTCAGCGTGCCGTGCCGGAACCAGATTAGGGCCTGAAGCCATCCTGCGGTGTTGCGGCCAGCTCACGAGAAAGCGAGTTGAAGAAAGGAGCTCAGGGGCACTGTAATTCACAAACCTGCAGAGTTATAAATGACAGCTATCGTCCAAAAATATACTGAAGTAAGGCTGCCAAGAGGACTTGAAAGCGGGGCAGAATTGCAGGAAACCGATTTCAGGAGGTAGACTGGAATTGCATTGAAAGCATAGGAAAAGAGGCAGAACGTCCACAATGATGCACTTGGCCAAAAAGGGTGTATGCGTTTTTTCCTGAATATATTCAGGAAAAAACGCATACGCCCTTTTTGGCCAACCAAGCAAGCTTGCAAAGGAAATATGCACTACAATGAAGTCTCACTTCCCCCCGGTCAAAAGGGCCATCTGAAAAAAGTGTAAAATCCAGAAAGGCAGGACAGGCCATGGAGAACTGGGAGCCTTGTTATGCTGATGGGCGGGATGTAAATTGCCAACAGCCACTCGGGAGAAGTGTATGGTGTTTCCTGAAACATCTAAAAAACAAAGCAACAGAGCCTAGGGCACTTCCACTTATGGTCCTATAGCTTAGGGAAATTAAAATCAAAAAGACACAGCCACCCCAAAGGTTGGGACGGCTCTGTTTACAAGAACCTGGTTTACGGTACAAGTTCAATATCGCAGAAAGTGAAAAATGGATAAAGAAGTTGTGGTACTTACGTACAATGCAGTATCACTCAGCAATGAAATCTATGTCATCAGGCCCGTAGCAGCATAATGAGTGGATTCAGGTACGATGATTCTAACTGAAATAAGTCACACAGAAAAAGAAACATCATAAGATATCACTAATACACGGAATGTAAACTTGGCTACACAGGAACTGAATTACAAAACAAAACAGGGTCTCAAATTTAGAAAACCAACTTATGCTTGCTTAAGGGGAAAGGTGAGTTGGGGTGCTGCATAAAACCAGAGATTGAAATGAGCACAGATAAAGTTCCTTAAGCCAAATATGGAATAGACAAGAGCTACTCCTTGCTCAACGAAATGGACTCAACACCCCATATTAAATGCCTAAGAGTGTACCTGACTAGGAAGTATCTTAAAACCTATGGATTGCTATGTCTCTGAAAGAGAATCAAGTGTGTGTACAGGGGCATAAACGCAGCAGTGATAGGATTGGAGAGGTTCGGTGAGCAAATGAAGACCCTTTGAAGTCATATTGCATGGTACCCATTCCACGGGTCTCAACTCTCCAGGTTTAAGGTATTCTTCCTTCAGCTAAAACATGCATGTGGAACCCAGAGTATGATCAACCGTGTGATCGGGAGACGTGTTCCAATATGTGTCAGTTTTCGTCCCCTGGTACTCGGGTGCAACATTCCAGACGCTTTACTAACACTCTCCCGACTTGGAGAGTCAGTGCCTTTAACCTCCTGTTTGGCCCAGTTTGCAATTTCTGCGGAAGATGAACAGGAATAGGGAGAACCAATGAGAGACTAGCTGCAGGTGTCTGGACGGGCAAATTTAACTCTCATTTCCCACCAGGAAGAGGAGTTAACCAAAGGCTCAGCGTGCCGTGCCGGAACCAGATTAGGGCCTGAAGCCATCCTGCGGTGTTGCGGCCAGCTCACGAGAAAGCGAGTTGAAGAAAGGAGCTCAGGGGCACTGTAATTCACAAACCTGCAGAGTTATAAATGACAGCTATCGTCCAAAAATATACTGAAGTAAGGCTGCCAAGAGGACTTGAAAGCGGGGCAGAATTGCAGGAAACCGATTTCAGGAGGTAGACAGGAATTGCATTGAAAGCATAGGAAAAGAGGCAGAACGTCCACAATGATGCACTTGGCCAAAAAGGGCGTATGCGTTTTTTCCTGAATATATTCAGGAAAAAACGCATACGCCCTTTTTGGCCAACCAAGCAAGCTTGCAAAGGAAATCTGCACTACAATGAAGTCTCACTTCCCCCCGGTCAAAAGGGCCATCTGAAAAAAGTGTAAAATCCAGAAAGGCAGGACAGACCATGGAGAACTGGGAGCCTTGTTATGCTGATGGGCGGGATGTAAATTGCCAACAGCCACTCGGGAGAAGTGTATGGTGTTTCCTGAAACATCTAAAAAACAAAGCAACAGAGCCTAGGGCACTTCCACTTATGGTCCTATAGCTTAGGGAAATTAAAATCAAAAGACACAGCCACCCCAAATGTTGGGACGGCTCTGTTTACAAGATGCACGTTTACGGTACAAGTTCAATATCGCAGAAAGTGAAAAATGGATAAAGAAGTTGTGGTACTTACGTACAATGCAGTATCACTCAGCAATGAAATCTATGTCATCAGGCCCGTAGCAGCATAATGAGTGGATTCAGGTACGATGATTCTAACTGAAATAAGTCACACAGGAAATGAAACATCATAAGATATCACTAATACACGGAATGTAAACTTGGCTACACAGAAACTGAATTACAAAACAGAACAGGGTCTCAAATTTAGAAAACCAACTTATGCTTGCTTAAGGGGAAAGGTGAGTTGGGGTGCTGCATAAAACCAGAGATTGAAATGAGCACAGATAAAGTTCCTTAAGCCAAATATGGAATAGACAAGAGCTACTCCTTGCTCAACGAAATGGACTCAACAGCCCATATTAAATGCCTAAGAGTGTACCTGACTAGGAAGTATCTTAAAACCTATGGATTGCTATGTCTCTGAAAGAGAATCAAGGGTGTGTACAGGGGCATAAACGCAGCAGTGATAGGATTGGAGAGGTTCGGTGAGCAAATGAAGACCCTTTGAAGTCATATTGCATGGTACCCATTCCACGGGTCTCAACTCTCCAGGTTTAAGGTATTCTTCCTTCAGCTAAAACATGCATGTGGAACCCAGAGTATGATCAACCGTGTGATCGGGAGACGTGTTCCAATATGTGTCAGTTTTCGTCCCCAGGTACTCGGGTGCAACATTCCAGACGCTTTACTAACACTCTCCCGACTTGGAGAGTCAGTGCCTTTAACCTCCTGTTTGGCCCAGTTTGCAATTTCTGCGGAAGATGAACAGGAATAGGGAGAACCAATGAGAGACTAGCTGGAGGTGTCTGGACGGGCAAATTTAACTCTCATTTCCCACCAGGAAGAGGAATTAACCAAAGGCTCAGCGTGCCGTGCCGGAACCAGATTAGGGCCTGAAGCCATCCTGCGGTGTTGCGGCCAGCTCACGAGAAAGCGAGTTGAAGAAAGGAGCTCAGGGGCACTGTAATTCACAAACCTGCAGAGTTATAAATGACAGCTATCGTCCAAAAATATACTGAAGTAAGGCTGCCAAGAGGACTTGAAAGCGGGGCAGAATTGCAGGAAACCGATTTCAGGAGGTAGACTGGAATTGCATTTAAAGCATAGGAAAAGAGGCAGAACGTCCACAATGATGCACTTGGCCAAAAAGGGCGTATGCGTTTTTTCCTGAATATATTCAGGAAAAAACGCATACGCCCTTTTTGGCCAACCAAGCAAGCTTGCAAAGGAAACCTGCACTACAATGAAGTCTCACTTCCCCCCGGTCAAAAGGGCCATCTGAAAAAAGTGTAAAATCCAGAAAGGCAGGACAGGCCATGGAGAACTGGGAGCCTTGTTATGCTGATGGGCGGGATGTAAATTGCCAACAGCCACTCGGGAGAAGTGTATGGTGTTTCCTGAAACATCTAAAAAACAAAGCAACAGAGCCTAGGGCACTTCCACTTATGGTCCTATAGCTTAGGGAAATTAAAATCAAAAAGACACAGCCACCCCAAAGGTTGGGACGGCTCTGTTTACAAGAACCTGATTTACGGTACAAGTTCAATATCGCAGAAAGTGAAAAATGGATAAAGAAGATGTGGTACTTACGTACAATGCAGTATCACTCAGCAATGAAATCTATGTCATCAGGCCCGTAGCAGCATAATGAGTGGATTCAGGTACGATGATTCTAACTGAAATAAGTCACACAGGAAAAGAAACATCATAAGATATCACTAATACACGGAATGTAACCTTGGCTACACAGGAACTGAATTACAAAACAGAACAGGGTCTCAAATTTAGAAAACCAACTAATGCTTGCTTAAGGGGAAAGGTGAGTTGGGGTGCTGCATAAAACCAGAGATTGAAATGAGCACAGATAAAGTTCCTTAAGCCAAATATGGAATAGACAAGAGCTACTCCTTGCTCAACGAAATGGACTCAACAGCCCATATTAAATGCCTAAGAGTGTACCTGACTAGGAAGTATCTTAAAACCTATGGATTGCTATGTCTCTGAAAGAGAATCAAGGGTGTGTACAGGGGCATAAACGCAGCAGTGATAGGACTGGAGAGGTTCGGTGAGCAAATGAAGACACTTTGAAGTCATATTGCATGGTACCCATTCCACGGGTCTCAACTCTCCAGGTTTAAGGTATTCTTCCTTCAGCTAAAACATGCATGTGGAACCCAGAGTATGATCAACCGTGTGATCGGGAGACGTGTTCCAATATGTCTCAGTTTTCGTCCCCTGGTACTCGGGTGCAACATTCCAGACGCTTTACTAACACTCTCCCGACTTGGAGAGTCAGTGCCTTTAACCTCCTGTTTGGCCCAGTTTGCAATTTCTGCGGAAGATGAACAGGAATAGGGAGAACCAATGACAGACTAGCTGGAGGTGTCTGGACGGGCAAATTTAACTCTCATTTCCCACCAGGAAGAGGAATTAACCAAAGGCTCAGCGTGCCGTGCCGGAACCAGATTAGGGCCTGAAGCCATCCTGCGGTGTTGCGGCCAGCTCACGAGAAAGAGAGTTGAAGAAAGGAGCTCA
Organism: Lagenorhynchus albirostris; assembly: GCF_949774975.1. Lineage (NCBI taxonomy): Eukaryota > Metazoa > Chordata > Mammalia > Artiodactyla > Delphinidae > Lagenorhynchus > Lagenorhynchus albirostris. The sequence goes on from NW_026783418.1 coordinate 738,718, forward strand.
GGGGCACTGTAATTCACAAACCTGCAGAGTTATAAATGACAGCTATCGTCCAAAAATATACTGAAGTAAGGCTGCCAAGAGGACTTGAAAGCGGGGCAGAATTGCAGGAAACCGATTTCAGGAGGTAGACTGGAATTGCATTGAAAGCATAGGAAAAGAGGCAGAACGTCCACAATGATGCACTTGGCCAAAAAGGGCGTATGCGTTTTTTCCTGAATATATTCAGGAAAAAACGCATACGCCCTTTTTGGCCAACCAAGCAAGCTTGCAAAGGAAATCTGCACTACAATGAAGTCTCACTTCCCCCCGGTCAAAAGGGCCATCTGAAAAAAGTGTAAAATCCAGAAAGGCAGGACAGACCATGGAGAACTGGGAGCCTTGTTATGCTGATGGGCGGGATGTAAATTGCCAACAGCCACTCGGGAGAAGTGTATGGTGTTTCCTGAAACATCTAAAAAACAAAGCAACAGAGCCTAGGGCACTTCCACTTATGGTCCTATAGCTTAGGGAAATTAAAATCAAAAGACACAGCCACCCCAAATGTTGGGACGGCTCTGTTTACAAGATGCACGTTTACGGTACAAGTTCAATATCGCAGAAAGTGAAAAATGGATAAAGAAGTTGTGGTACTTACGTACAATGCAGTATCACTCAGCAATGAAATCTATGTCATCAGGCCCGTAGCAGCATAATGAGTGGATTCAGGTACGATGATTCTAACTGAAATAAGTCACACAGGAAATGAAACATCATAAGATATCACTAATACACGGAATGTAAACTTGGCTACACAGAAACTGAATTACAAAACAGAACAGGGTCTCAAATTTAGAAAACCAACTTATGCTTGCTTAAGGGGAAAGGTGAGTTGGGGTGCTGCATAAAACCAGAGATTGAAATGAGCACAGATAAAGTTCCTTAAGCCAAATATGGAATAGACAAGAGCTACTCCTTGCTCAACGAAATGGACTCAACAGCCCATATTAAATGCCTAAGAGTGTACCTGACTAGGAAGTATCTTAAAACCTATGGATTGCTATGTCTCTGAAAGAGAATCAAGGGTGTGTACAGGGGCATAAACGCAGCAGTGATAGGATTGGAGAGGTTCGGTGAGCAAATGAAGACCCTTTGAAGTCATATTGCATGGTACCCATTCCACGGGTCTCAACTCTCCAGGTTTAAGGTATTCTTCCTTCAGCTAAAACATGCATGTGGAACCCAGAGTATGATCAACCGTGTGATCGGGAGACGTGTTCCAATATGTGTCAGTTTTCGTCCCCAGGTACTCGGGTGCAACATTCCAGACGCTTTACTAACACTCTCCCGACTTGGAGAGTCAGTGCCTTTAACCTCCTGTTTGGCCCAGTTTGCAATTTCTGCGGAAGATGAACAGGAATAGGGAGAACCAATGAGAGACTAGCTGGAGGTGTCTGGACGGGCAAATTTAACTCTCATTTCCCACCAGGAAGAGGAATTAACCAAAGGCTCAGCGTGCCGTGCCGGAACCAGATTAGGGCCTGAAGCCATCCTGCGGTGTTGCGGCCAGCTCACGAGAAAGCGAGTTGAAGAAAGGAGCTCAGGGGCACTGTAATTCACAAACCTGCAGAGTTATAAATGACAGCTATCGTCCAAAAATATACTGAAGTAAGGCTGCCAAGAGGACTTGAAAGCGGGGCAGAATTGCAGGAAACCGATTTCAGGAGGTAGACTGGAATTGCATTTAAAGCATAGGAAAAGAGGCAGAACGTCCACAATGATGCACTTGGCCAAAAAGGGCGTATGCGTTTTTTCCTGAATATATTCAGGAAAAAACGCATACGCCCTTTTTGGCCAACCAAGCAAGCTTGCAAAGGAAACCTGCACTACAATGAAGTCTCACTTCCCCCCGGTCAAAAGGGCCATCTGAAAAAAGTGTAAAATCCAGAAAGGCAGGACAGGCCATGGAGAACTGGGAGCCTTGTTATGCTGATGGGCGGGATGTAAATTGCCAACAGCCACTCGGGAGAAGTGTATGGTGTTTCCTGAAACATCTAAAAAACAAAGCAACAGAGCCTAGGGCACTTCCACTTATGGTCCTATAGCTTAGGGAAATTAAAATCAAAAAGACACAGCCACCCCAAAGGTTGGGACGGCTCTGTTTACAAGAACCTGATTTACGGTACAAGTTCAATATCGCAGAAAGTGAAAAATGGATAAAGAAGATGTGGTACTTACGTACAATGCAGTATCACTCAGCAATGAAATCTATGTCATCAGGCCCGTAGCAGCATAATGAGTGGATTCAGGTACGATGATTCTAACTGAAATAAGTCACACAGGAAAAGAAACATCATAAGATATCACTAATACACGGAATGTAACCTTGGCTACACAGGAACTGAATTACAAAACAGAACAGGGTCTCAAATTTAGAAAACCAACTAATGCTTGCTTAAGGGGAAAGGTGAGTTGGGGTGCTGCATAAAACCAGAGATTGAAATGAGCACAGATAAAGTTCCTTAAGCCAAATATGGAATAGACAAGAGCTACTCCTTGCTCAACGAAATGGACTCAACAGCCCATATTAAATGCCTAAGAGTGTACCTGACTAGGAAGTATCTTAAAACCTATGGATTGCTATGTCTCTGAAAGAGAATCAAGGGTGTGTACAGGGGCATAAACGCAGCAGTGATAGGACTGGAGAGGTTCGGTGAGCAAATGAAGACACTTTGAAGTCATATTGCATGGTACCCATTCCACGGGTCTCAACTCTCCAGGTTTAAGGTATTCTTCCTTCAGCTAAAACATGCATGTGGAACCCAGAGTATGATCAACCGTGTGATCGGGAGACGTGTTCCAATATGTCTCAGTTTTCGTCCCCTGGTACTCGGGTGCAACATTCCAGACGCTTTACTAACACTCTCCCGACTTGGAGAGTCAGTGCCTTTAACCTCCTGTTTGGCCCAGTTTGCAATTTCTGCGGAAGATGAACAGGAATAGGGAGAACCAATGACAGACTAGCTGGAGGTGTCTGGACGGGCAAATTTAACTCTCATTTCCCACCAGGAAGAGGAATTAACCAAAGGCTCAGCGTGCCGTGCCGGAACCAGATTAGGGCCTGAAGCCATCCTGCGGTGTTGCGGCCAGCTCACGAGAAAGAGAGTTGAAGAAAGGAGCTCAGGGGCACTGTAATTCACAAACCTGCAGAGTTATAAATGACAGCTATCGTCCAAAAATATACTGAAGTAAGGCTGCCAAGAGGACTTGAAAGCGGGGCAGAATTGCAGGAAACCGATTTCAGGAGGTAGACTGGAATTGCATTGAAAGCATAGGAAAAGAGGCAGAACGTCCACAATGATGCACTTGGCCAAAAAGGGCGTATGCGTTTTTTCCTGAATATATTCAGGAAAAAACGCATACGCCCTTTTTGGCCAACCAAGCAAGCTTGCAAAGGAAATCTGCACTACAATGAAGTCTCACTTCCCCCCGCTCAAAAGGGCCATCTGAAAAAAGTGTAAAATCCAGTAAGGCAGGACAGGCCATGGAGAACTGGGAGCCTTGTTATGCTGATGGGCGGGATGTAAATTGCCAACAGCCACTCGGGAGAAGTGTATGGTGTTTCCTGAAACATCTAAAAAACAAAGCAACAGAGCCTAGGGCACTTCCACTTATGGTCCTATAGCTTAGGGAAATTAAAATCAAAAGACACAGCCACCCCAAAGGTTGGGACGGCTCTGTTTACAAGAACCTGGTTTACGGTACAAGTTCAATATCGCAGAAAGTGAAAAATGGATAAAGAAGTTGTGGTACTTACGTACAATGCAGTATCACTCAGCAATGAAATCTATGTCATCAGGCCCGTAGCAGCATAATGAGTGGATTCAGGTACGATGATTCTAACTGAAATAAGTCACACAGGAAAAGAAACATCATAAGATATCACTAATACACGGAATGTAACCTTGGCTACACAGGAACTGAATTACAAAACAGAACAGGGTCTCAAATTTAGAAACCCAACTTATGCTTGCTTAAGGGGAAAGGTGAGTTGGGGTGCTGCATAAAACCAGAGATTGAAATGAGCACAGATAAAGTTCCTTAAGCCAAATATGGAATAGACAAGAGCTACTCCTTGCTCAACGAAATGGACTCAACACCCCATATTAAATGCCTAAGAGTGTACCTGACTAGGAAGTATCTTAAAACCTATGGATTGCTATGTCTCTGAAAGAGAATCAAGGGTGTGTACAGGGGCATAAACGCAGCAGTGATAGGACTGGAGAGGTTCGGTGAGCAAATGAAGACCCTTTGAAGTCATATTGCATGGTACCCATTCCACGGGTCTCAACTCTCCAGGTTTAAGGTATTCTTCCTTCAGCTAAAACATGCATGTGGAACCCAGAGTATGATCAACCGTGTGATCGGGAGACGTGTTCCAATATGTGTCAGTTTTCGTCCCCAGGTACTCGGGTGCAACATTCCAGACGCTTTACTAACACTCTCCCGACTTGGAGAGTCAGTGCCTTTAACCTCCTGTTTGGCCCAGTTTGCAATTTCTGCGGAAGATGAACAGGAATAGGGAGAACCAATGAGAGACTAGCTGGAGGTGTCTGGACGGGCAAATTTAACTCTCATTTCCCACCAGGAAGAGGAATTAACCAAAGGCTCAGCGTGCCGTGCCGGAACCAGATTAGGGCCTGAAGCCATCCTGCGGTGTTGCGGCCAGCTCACGAGAAAGCGAGTTGAAGAAAGGAGCTCAGGGGCACTGTAATTCACAAACCTGCAGAGTTATAAATGACAGCTATCGTCCAAAAATATACTGAAGTAAGGCTGCCAAGAGGACTTGAAAGCGGGGCAGAATTGCAGGAAACCGATTTCAGGAGGTAGACTGGAATTGCATTGAAAGCATAGGAAAAGAGGCAGAACGTCCACAATGATGCACTTGGCCAAAAAGGGCGTATGCGTTTTTTCCTGAATATATTCAGGAAAAAACGCATACGCCCTTTTTGGCCAACCAAGCAAGCTTGCAAAGGAAATCTGCACTACCATGAAGTCTCACTTCCCCCCGCTCAAAAGGGCCATCTGAAAAAAGTGTAAAATCCAGAAAGGCAGGACAGGCCATGGAGAACTGGGAGCCTTGTTATGCTGATGGGTGGGATGTAAATTGCCAACAGCCACTCGGGAGAAGTGTATAGTGTTTCGCCACTCGGGAGAAGTGTATAGTGTTTCCTGAAACATCTAAAAAACAAAGCAACAGAGCCTAGGGCACTTCCACTTATGGTCCTATAGCTTAGGGAAATTAAAATCAAAAAGACACAGCCACCCCAAAGGTTGGGACGGCTCTGTTTACAAGAACCTGGTTTACGGTACAAGTTCAATATCGCAGAAAGTGAAAAATGGATAAAGAAGTTGTGGTACTTACGTACAATGCAGTATCACTCAGCAATGAAATCTATGTCATCAGGCCCGTAGCAGCATAATGAGTGGATTCAGGTACGATGATTCTAACTGAAATAAGTCACACAGAAAAAGAAACATCATAAGATATCACTAATACACGGAATGTAAACTTGGCTACACAGGAACTGAATTACAAAACAAAACAGGGTCTCAAATTTAGAAAACCAACTTATGCTTGCTTAAGGGGAAAGGTGAGTTGGGGTGCTGCATAAAACCAGAGATTGAAATGAGCACAGATAAAGTTCCTTAAGCCAAATATGGAATAGACAAGAGCTACTCCTTGCTCAACGAAATGGACTCAACACCCCATATTAAATGCCTAAGAGTGTACCTGACTAGGAAGTATCTTAAAACCTATGGATTGCTATGTCTCTGAAAGAGAATCAAGTGTGTGTACAGGGGCATAAACGCAGCAGTGATAGGATTGGAGAGGTTCGGTGAGCAAATGAAGACCCTTTGAAGTCATATTGCATGGTACCCATTCCACGGGTCTCAACTCTCCAGGTTTAAGGTATTCTTCCTTCAGCTAAAACATGCATGTGGAACCCAGAGTATGATCAACCGTGTGATCGGGAGACGTGTTCCAATATGTGTCAGTTTTCGTCCCCTGGTACTCGGGTGCAACATTCCAGACGCTTTACTAACACTCTCCCGACTTGGAGAGTCAGTGCCTTTAACCTCCTGTTTGGCCCAGTTTGCAATTTCTGCGGAAGATGAACAGGAATAGGGAGAACCAATGAGAGACTAGCTGCAGGTGTCTGGACGGGCAAATTTAACTCTCATTTCCCACCAGGAAGAGGAGTTAACCAAAGGCTCAGCGTGCCGTGCCGGAACCAGATTAGGGCCTGAAGCCATCCTGCGGTGTTGCGGCCAGCTCACGAGAAAGCGAGTTGAAGAAAGGAGCTCAGGGGCACTGTAATTCACAAACCTGCAGAGTTATAAATGACAGCTATCGTCCAAAAATATACTGAAGTAAGGCTGCCAAGAGGACTTGAAAGCGGGGCAGAATTGCAGGAAACCGATTTCAGGAGGTAGACAGGAATTGCATTGAAAGCATAGGAAAAGAGGCAGAACGTCCACAATGATGCACTTGGCCAAAAAGGGCGTATGCGTTTTTTCCTGAATATATTCAGGAAAAAACGCATACGCCCTTTTTGGCCAACCAAGCAAGCTTGCAAAGGAAATCTGCACTACAATGAAGTCTCACTTCCCCCCGGTCAAAAGGGCCATCTGAAAAAAGTGTAAAATCCAGAAAGGCAGGACAGGCCATGGAGAACTGGGAGCCTTGTTATGCTGATGGGCGGGATGTAAATTGCCAACAGCCACTCGGGAGAAGTGTATGGTGTTTCCTGAAACATCTAAAAAACAAAGCAACAGAGCCTAGGGCACTTCCACTTATGGTCCTATAGCTTAGGGAAATTAAAATCAAAAGACACAGCCACCCCAAATGTTGGGACGGCTCTGTTTACAAGATGCACGTTTACGGTACAAGTTCAATATCGCAGAAAGTGAAAAATGGATAAAGAAGTTGTGGTACTTACGTACAATGCAGTATCACTCAGCAATGAAATCTATGTCATCAGGCCCGTAGCAGCATAATGAGTGGATTCAGGTACGATGATTCTAACTGAAATAAGTCACACAGGAAATGAAACATCATAAGATATCACTAATACACGGAATGTAAACTTGGCTACACAGAAACTGAATTACAAAACAGAACAGGGTCTCAAATTTAGAAAACCAACTTATGCTTGCTTAAGGGGAAAGGTGAGTTGGGGTGCTGCATAAAACCAGAGATTGAAATGAGCACAGATAAAGTTCCTTAAGCCAAATATGGAATAGACAAGAGCTACTCCTTGCTCAACGAAATGGACTCAACAGCCCATATTAAATGCCTAAGAGTGTACCTGACTAGGAAGTATCTTAAAACCTATGGATTGCTATGTCTCTGAAAGAGAATCAAGGGTGTGTACAGGGGCATAAACGCAGCAGTGATAGGATTGGAGAGGTTCGGTGAGCAAATGAAGACCCTTTGAAGTCATATTGCATGGTACCCATTCCACGGGTCTCAACTCTCCAGGTTTAAGGTATTCTTCCTTCAGCTAAAACATGCATGTGGAACCCAGAGTATGATCAACCGTGTGATCGGGAGACGTGTTCCAATATGTGTCAGTTTTCGTCCCCAGGTACTCGGGTGCAACATTCCAGACGCTTTACTAACACTCTCCCGACTTGGAGAGTCAGTGCCTTTAACCTCCTGTTTGGCCCAGTTTGCAATTTCTGCGGAAGATGAACAGGAATAGGGAGAACCAATGAGAGACTAGCTGGAGGTGTCTGGACGGGCAAATTTAACTCTCATTTCCCACCAGGAAGAGGAATTAACCAAAGGCTCAGCGTGCCGTGCCGGAACCAGATTAGGGCCTGAAGCCATCCTGCGGTGTTGCGGCCAGCTCACGAGAAAGCGAGTTGAAGAAAGGAGCTCAGGGGCACTGTAATTCACAAACCTGCAGAGTTATAAATGACAGCTATCGTCCAAAAATATACTGAAGTAAGGCTGCCAAGAGGACTTGAAAGCGGGGCAGAATTGCAGGAAACCGATTTCAGGAGGTAGACTGGAATTGCATTGAAAGCATAGGAAAAGAGGCAGAACGTCCACAATGATGCACTTGGCCAAAAAGGGCGTATGCGTTTTTTCCTGAATATATTCAGGAAAAAACGCATACGCCCTTTTTGGCCAACCAAGCAAGCTTGCAAAGGAAACCTGCACTACAATGAAGTCTCACTTCCCCCCGGTCAAAAGGGCCATCTGAAAAAAGTGTAAAATCCAGAAAGGCAGGACAGGCCATGGAGAACTGGGAGCCTTGTTATGCTGATGGGCGGGATGTAAATTGCCAACAGCCACTCGGGAGAAGTGTATGGTGTTTCCTGAAACATCTAAAAAACAAAGCAACAGAGCCTAGGGCACTTCCACTTATGGTCCTATAGCTTAGGGAAATTAAAATCAAAAAGACACAGCCACCCCAAAGGTTGGGACGGCTCTGTTTACAAGAACCTGATTTACGGTACAAGTTCAATATCGCAGAAAGTGAAAAATGGATAAAGAAGATGTGGTACTTACGTACAATGCAGTATCACTCAGCAATGAAATCTATGTCATCAGGCCCGTAGCAGCATAATGAGTGGATTCAGGTACGATGATTCTAACTGAAATAAGTCACACAGGAAAAGAAACATCATAAGATATCACTAATACACGGAATGTAACCTTGGCTACACAGGAACTGAATTACAAAACAGAACAGGGTCTCAAATTTAGAAAACCAACTAATGCTTGCTTAAGGGGAAAGGTGAGTTGGGGTGCTGCATAAAACCAGAGATTGAAATGAGCACAGATAAAGTTCCTTAAGCCAAATATGGAATAGACAAGAGCTACTCCTTGCTCAACGAAATGGACTCAACAGCCCATATTAAATGCCTAAGAGTGTACCTGACTAGGAAGTATCTTAAAACCTATGGATTGCTATGTCTCTGAAAGAGAATCAAGGGTGTGTACAGGGGCATAAACGCAGCAGTGATAGGACTGGAGAGGTTCGGTGAGCAAATGAAGACACTTTGAAGTCATATTGCATGGTACCCATTCCACGGGTCTCAACTCTCCAGGTTTAAGGGATTCTTCCTTCAGCTAAAACATGCATGTGGAACCCAGAGTATGATCAACCGTGTGATCGGGAGACGTGTTCCAATATGTCTCAGTTTTCGTCCCCTGGTACTCGGGTGCAACATTCCAGACGCTTTACTAACACTCTCCCGACTTGGAGAGTCAGTGCCTTTAACCTCCTGTTTGGCCCAGTTTGCAATTTCTGCGGAAGATGAACAGGAATAGGGAGAACCAATGACAGACTAGCTGGAGGTGTCTGGACGGGCAAATTTAACTCTCATTTCCCACCAGGAAGAGGAATTAACCAAAGGCTCAGCGTGCCGTGCCGGAACCAGATTAGGGCCTGAAGCCATCCTGCGGTGTTGCGGCCAGCTCACGAGAAAGCGAGTTGAAGAAAGGAGCTCAGGGGCACTGTAATTCACAAACCTGCAGAGTTATAAATGACAGCTATCGTCCAAAAATATACTGAAGTAAGGCTGCCAAGAGGACTTGAAAGCGGGGCAGAATTGCAGGAAACCGATTTCAGGAGGTAGACTGGAATTGCATTGAAAGCATAGGAAAAGAGGCAGAACGTCCACAATGATGCACTTGGCCAAAAAGGGCGTATGCGTTTTTTCCTGAATATATTCAGGAAAAAACGCATACGCCCTTTTTGGCCAACCAAGCAAGCTTGCAAAGGAAATCTGCACTACAATGAAGTCTCACTTCCCCCCGGTCAAAAGGGCCATCTGAAAAAAGTGTAAAATCCAGAAAGGCAGGACAGGCCATGGAGAACTGGGAGCCTTGTTATGCTGATGGGCGGGATGTAAATTGCCAACAGCCACTCGGGAGAAGTGTATGGTGTTTCCTGAAACATCTAAAAAACAAAGCAACAGAGCCTAGGGCACTTCCACTTATGGTCCTATAGCTTAGGGAAATTAAAATCAAAAAGACACAGCCACCCCAAAGGTTGGGACGGCTCTGTTTACAAGAACCTGGTTTACAGTACAAGTTCAATATCGCAGAAAGTGAAAAATGGATAAAGAAGTTGTGGTACTTACGTACAATGCAGTATCACTCAGCAATGAAATCTATGTCATCAGGCCCGTAGCAGCATAATGAGTGGATTCAGGTACGATGATTCTAACTGAAATAAGTCACACAGGAAAAGAAACATCATAAGATATCACTAATACACGGAATGTAACCTTGGCTACACAGGAACTGAATTACAAAACAGAACAGGGTCTCAAATTTAGAAAACCAACTTATGCTTGCTTAAGGGGAAAGGTGAGTTGGGGTGCTGCATAAAACCAGAGATTGAAATGAGCACAGATAAAGTTCCTTAAGCCAAATATGGAATAGACAAGAGCTACTCCTTGCTCAACGAAATGGACTCAACACCCCATATTAAATGCCTAAGAGTTTACCTGACTAGGAAGTATCTTAAAACCTATGGATTGCTATGTCTCTGAAAGAGAATCAAGTGTGTGTACAGGGGCATAAACGCAGCAGTGATAGGATTGGAGAGGTTCGGTGAGCAAATGAAGACCCTTTGAAGTCATATTGCATGGTACCCATTCCACGGGTCTCAACTCTCCAGGTTTAAGGTATTCTTCCTTCAGCTAAAACATGCATGTGGAACCCAGAGTATGATCAACCGTGTGATCGGGAGACGTGTTCCAATATGTCTCAGTTTTCGTCCCCAGGTACTCGGGTGCAACATTCCAGACGCTTTACTAACACTCTCCCGACTTGGAGAGTCAGTGCCTTTAACCTCCTGTTTGGCCCAGTTTGCAATTTCTGCGGAAGATGAACAGGAATAGGGAGAACCAATGAGAGACTAGCTGGAGGTGTCTGGACGGGCAAATTTAACTCTCATTTCCCACCAGGAAGAGGAATTAACCAAAGGCTCAGCGTGCCGTGCCGGAACCAGATTAGGGCCTGAAGCCATCCTGCGGTGTTGCGGCCAGCTCACGAGAAAGCGAGTTGAAGAAAGGAGCTCAGGGGCACTGTAATTCACAAACCTGCAGAGTTATAAATGACAGCTATCGTCCAAAAATATACTGAAGTAAGGCTGCCAAGAGGACTTGAAAGCGGGGCAGAATTGCAGGAAACCGATTTCAGGAGGTAGACTGGAATTGCATTGAAAGCATAGGAAAAGAGGCAGAACGTCCACAATGATGCACTTGGCCAAAAAGGGCGTATGCGTTTTTTCCTGAATATATTCAGGAAAAAACGCATACGCCCTTTTTGGCCAACCAAGCAAGCTTGCAAAGGAAATCTGCACTACAATGAAGTCTCACTTCCCCCCGGTCAAAAGGGCCATCTGAAAAAAGTGTAAAATCCAGAAAGGCAGGACAGGCCATGGAGAACTGGGAGCCTTGTTATGCTGATGGGCGGGATGTAAATTGCCAACAGCCACTCGGGAGAAGTGTATGGTGTTTCCTGAAACATCTAAAAAACAAAGCAACAGAGCCTAGGGCACTTCCACTTATGGTCCTATAGCTTAGGGAAATTAAAATCAAAAAGACACAGCCACCCCAAAGGTTGGGACGGCTCTGTTTACAAGAACCTGATTTACGGTACAAGTTCAATATCGCAGAAAGTGAAAAATGGATAAAGAAGATGTGGTACTTACATACAATGCAGTATCACTCAGCAATGAAATCTATGTCATCAGGCCCGTAGCAGCATAATGAGTGGATTCAGGTACGATTATTCTAACTGAAATAAGTCACACAGGAAAAGAAACATCATAAGATATCACTAATACACGGAATGTAACCTTGGCTACACAGGAACTGAATTACAAAACAGAACAGGGTCTCAAATTTAGAAAACCAACTTATGCTTGCTTAAGGGGAAAGGTGAGTTGGGGTGCTGCATAAAACCAGAGATTGAAATGAGCACAGATAAAGTTCCTTAAGCCAAATATGGAATAGACAAGAGCTACTCCTTGCTCAACGAAATGGACTCAACACCCCATATTAAATGCCTAAGAGTTTACCTGACTAGGAAGTATCTTAAAACCTATGGATTGCTATGTCTCTGAAAGAGAATCAAGTGTGTGTACAGGGGCATAAACGCAGCAGTGATAGGATTGGAGAGGTTCGGTGAGCAAATGAAGACCCTTTGAAGTCATATTGCATGGTACCCATTCCACGGGTCTCAACTCTCCAGGTTTAAGGGATTCTTCCTTCAGCTAAAACATGCATGTGGAACCCAGAGTATGATCAACCGTGTGAGCGGGAGACGTGTTCCAATATGTGTCAGTTTTCGTCCCCAGGTACTCGGGTGCAACATTCCAGACGCTTTACTAACACTCTCCCGACTTGGAGAGTCAGTGCCTTTAACCTCCTGTTTGGCCCAGTTTGCAATTTCTGCGGAAGATGAACAGGAATAGGGAGAACCAATGAGAGACTAGCTGGAGGTGTCTGGACGGGCAAATTTAACTCTCATTTCCCACCAGGAAGAGGAATTAACCAAAGGCTCAGCGTGCCGTGCCGGAACCAGATTAGGGCCTGAAGCCATCCTGCGGTGTTGCGGCCAGCTCACGAGAAAGCGACTTGAAGAAAGGAGCTCAGGGGCACTGTAATTCACAAACCTGCAGAGTTATAAATGACAGCTATCGTCCAAAAATATACTGAAGTAAGGCTGCCAAGAGGACTTGAAAGCGGGGCAGAATTGCAGGAAACCGATTTCAGGAGGTAGACTGGAATTGCATTTAAAGCATAGGAAAAGAGGCAGAACGTCCACAATGATGCACTTGGCCAAAAAGGGCGTATGCGTTTTTTCCTGAATATATTCAGGAAAAAACGCATACGCCCTTTTTGGCCAACCAAGCAAGCTTGCAAATGAAATCTGCACTACAGTGAAGTCTCACTTCCCCCCGGTCAAAAGGGCCATCTGAAAAAAGTGTAAAATCCAGAAAGGCAGGACAGGCCATGGAGAACTGGGAGCCTTGTTATGCTGATGGGCGGGATGTAAATTGCCAACAGCCACTCGGGAGAAGTGTATGGTGTTTCCTGAAACATCTAAAAAACAAAGCAACAGAGCCTAGGGCACTTCCACTTATGGTCCTATAGCTTAGGGAAATTAAAATCAAAAGACACAGCCACCCCAAAGGTTGGGACGGCTCTGTTTACAAGAACCTGGTTTACGGTACAAGTTCAATATCGCAGAAAGTGAAAAATGGATAAAGAAGTTGTGGTACTTACGTACAATGCAGTATCACTCAGCAATGAAATCTATGTCATCAGGCCCGTAGCAGCATAATGAGTGGATTCAGGTACGATGATTCTAACTGAAATAAGTCACACAGGAAAAGAAACATCATAAGATATCACTAATACACGGAATGTAACCTTGGCTACACAGGAACTGAATTACAAAACAGAACAGGGTCTCAAATTTAGAAAACCAACTTATGCTTGCTTAAGGGGAAAGGTGAGTTGGGGTGCTGCATAAAACCAGAGATTGAAATGAGCACAGATAAAGTTCCTTAAGCCAAATATGGAATAGACAAGAGCTACTCCTTGCTCAACGAAATGGACTCAACACCCCATATTAAATGTCTAAGAGTGTACCTGACTAGGAAGTATCTTAAAACCTATGGATTGCTATGTCTCTGAAAGAGAATCAAGGGTGTGTACAGGGGCATAAACGCAGCAGTGATAGGACTGGAGAGGTTCGGTGAGCAAATGAAGACCCTTTGAAGTCATATTGCATGGTACCCATTACACGGGTCTTAACTCTCCAGGTTTAAGGTATTCTTCCTTCAGCTAAAACATGCATGTGGAACCCAGAGTATGATCAACCGTGTGATCGGGAGACGTATTCCAATATGTGTCAGTTTTCGTCCCCTGGTACTCGGGTGCAACATTCCAGACGCTTTACTAACACTCTCCCGACTTGGAGAGTCAGTGCCTTTAACCTCCTGTTTGGCCCAGTTTGCAATTTCTGCGGAAGATGAACAGGAATAGGGAGAACCAATGAGAGACTAGCTGGAGGTGTCTGGACGGGCAAATTTAACTCTCATTTCCCACCAGGAAGAGGAATTAACCAAAGGCTCAGCGTGCCGTGCCGGAACCAGATTAGGGCCTGAAGCCATCCTGCGGTGTTGCGGCCAGCTCACGAGAAAGCGAGTTGAAGAAAGGAGCTCAGGGGCACTGTAATTCACAAACCTGCAGAGTTATAAATGACAGGTATCGTCCACAAATATACTGAAGTAAGGCTGCCAAGAGGACTTGAAAGCGGGGCAGAATTGCAGGAAACCGATTTCAGGAGGTAGACTGGAATTGCATTGAAAGCATAGGAAAAGAGGCAGAACGTCCACAATGATGCACTTGGCCAAAAAGGGCGTATGCGTTTTTTCCTGAATATATTCAGGAAAAAACGCATACGCCCTTTTTGGCCAACCAAGCAAGCTTGCAAAGGAAATCTGCACTACAATGAAGTCTCACTTCCCCCCGGTCAAAAGGGCCATCTGAAAAAAGTGTAAAATCCAGAAAGGCAGGACATGCCATGGAGAACTGGGAGCCTTGTTATGCTGATGGGCGGGATGTAAATTGCCAACAGCCACTCGGGAGAAGTGTATGGTGTTTCCTGAAACATCTAAAAAACAAAGCAACAGAGCCTAGGGCACTTCCACTTATGGTCCTATAGCTTAGGGAAATTAAAATCAAAAAGACACAGCCACCCCAAAGGTTGGGACGGCTCTGTTTACAAGAACCTGGTTTACGGTACAAGTTCAATATCGCAGAAAGTGAAAAATGGATAAAGAAGTTGTGGTACTTACGTACAATGCAGTATCACTCAGCAATGAAATCTATGTCATCAGGCCCGTAGCAGCATAATGAGTGGATTCAGGTACGATGATTCTAACTGAAATAAGTCACACAGGAAAAGAAACATCATAAGATATCACTAATACACGGAATGTAACCTTGGCTACACAGGAACTGAATTCCAAAACAGAACAGGGTCTCAAATTTAGAAAACCAACTTATGCTTGCTTAAGGGGAAAGGTGAGTTGGGGTGCTGCATAAAACCAGAGATTGAAATGAGCACAGATAAAGTTCCTTAAGCCAAATATGGAATAGACAAGAGCTACTCCTTGCTCAACGAAATGGACTCAACACCCCATATTAAATGCCTAAGAGTGTACCTGACTAGGAAGTATCTTAAAACCTATGGATTGCTATGTCTCTGAAAGAGAATCAAGTGTGTGTACAGGGGCATAAACGCAGCAGTGATAGGATTGGAGAGGTTCGGTGAGCAAATGAAGACCCTTTGAAGTCATATTGCATGGTACCCATTCCACGGGTCTCAACTCTCCAGGTTTAAGGGATTCTTCCTTCAGCTAAAACATGCATGTGGAACCCAGAGTATGATCAACCGTGTGAGCGGGAGACGTGTTCCAATATGTGTCAGTTTTCGTCCCCTGGTACTCGGGTGCAACATTCCAGACGCTTTACTAACACTCTCCCGACTTGGAGAGTCAGTGCCTTTAACCTCCTGTTTGGCCCAGTTTGCAATTTCTGCGGAAGATGAACAGGAATAGGGAGAACCAATGAGAGACTAGCTGGAGGTGTCTGGACGGGCAAATTTAACTCTCATTTCCCACCAGGAAGAGGAATTAACCAAAGGCTCAGCGTGCCGTGCCAGAACCAGATTAGGGCCTGAAGCCATCCTGCGGTGTTGCGGCCAGCTCACGAGAAAGCGAGTTGAAGAAAGGAGCTCAGGGGCACTGTAATTCACAAACCTGCAGAGTTATAAATGACAGCTATCGTCCAAAAATATACTGAAGTAAGGCTGCCAAGAGGACTTGAAAGCGGGGCAGAATTGCAGGAAACCGATTTCAGGAGGTAGACTGGAATTGCATTGAAAGCATAGGAAAAGAGGCAGAACGTCCACAATGATGCACTTGGCCAAAAAGGGCGTATGCGTTTTTTCCTGAATATATTCAGGAAAAAACGCATACGCCCTTTTTGGCCAACCAAGCAAGCTTGCAAAGGAAATCTGCACTACAATGAAGTCTCACTTCCCCCCGGTCAAAAGGGCCATCTGAAAAAAGTGTAAAATCCAGAAAGGCAGGACAGGCCATGGAGAACTGGGAGCCTTGTTATGCTGATGGGCGGGATGTAAATTGCCAACAGCCACTCGGGAGAAGTGTATGGTGTTTCCTGAAACATCTAAAAAACAAAGCAACAGAGCCTAGGGCACTTCCACTTATGGTCCTATAGCTTAGGGAAATTAAAATCAAAAGACACAGCCACCCCAAAGGTTGGGACGGCTCTGTTTACAAGAACCTGGTTTACGGTACAAGTTCAATATCGCAGAAAGTGAAAAATGGATAAAGAAGTTGTGGTACTTACGTACAATGCAATATCACTCAGCAAGGAAATCTATGTCATCAGGCCCGTAGCAGCATAATGAGTGGATTCAGGTACGATGATTCTAACTGAAATAAGTCACACAGGAAAAGAAACATCATAAGATATCACTAATACACGGAATGTAAACTTGGCTACACAGGAACTGAATTTCAAAACAGAACAGGGTCTCAAATTTAGAAAACCAACTTATGATTGCTTAAGGGGAAAGGTGAGTTGGGGTGCTGCATAAAACCAGAGATTGAAATGAGCACAGATAAAGTTCCTTAAGCCAAATATGGAATAGACAAGAGCTACTCCTTGCTCAACGAAATGGACTCAACAGCCCATATTAAATGCCTAAGAGTGTACATGACTAGGAAGTATCTTAAAACCTATGGATTGCTATGTCTCTGAAAGAGAATCAAGGGTGTGTACAGGGGCATAAACGCAGCAGTGATAGGACTGGAGAGATTCGGTGAGCAAATGAAGACCCTTTGAAGTCATATTGCATGGTACCCATTCCACGGGTCTCAACTCTCCAGGTTTAAGGTATTCTTCCTTCAGCTAAAACATGCATGTGGAACCCAGAGTATGATCAACCGTGTGATCGGGAGACGTGTTCCAATATGTGTCAGTTTTCGTCCATTGTTACTCGGGTGCAACATTCCAGACGCTTTACTAACACTCTCCCGACTTGGAGAGTCAGTGCCTTTAACCTCCTGTTTGGCCCAGTTTGCAATTTCTGCGGAAGATGAACAGGAATAGGGAGAACCAATGACAGACTAGCTGGAGGTGTCTGGACGGGCAAATTTAACTCTCATTTCCCACCAGGAAGAGGAATTAACCAAAGGCTCAGCGTGCCGTGCCGGAACCAGATTAGGGCCTGAAGCCATCCTGTGGTGTTGCAGCCAGCTCACGAGAAAGCGACTTGAAGAAAGGAGCTCAGGGGCACTGTAATTCACAAACCTGCAGAGTTATAAATGACAGCTATCGTCCAAAAATATACTGAAGTAAGGCTGCCAAGAGGACTTGAAAGCGGGGCAGAATTGCAGGAAACCAATTTCAGGAGGTAGACTGGAATTGCATTGAAAGCATAGGTAAAGAGGCAGAACGTCCACAATGATGCACTTGGCCAAAAAGGGCGTATGCGTTTTTTCCTGAATATATTCAGGAAAAAACGCATACGCCCTTTTTGGCCAACCAAGCAAGCTTGCAAAGGAAATCTGCACTACAGTGAAGTCTCACTTCCCCCCGGTCAAAAGGGCCATCTGAAAAAAGTGTAAAATCCAGAAAGGCAGGACAGGCCATGGAGAACTGGGAGCCTTGTTATGCTGATGGGCAGGATGTAAATTACAAACAGCCCCTCGGGAGAAGTGTATGGTGTTTCCTGAAACATCTAAAAAACAAAGCAACAGAGCCTAGGGCACTTCCACTTATGGTCCTATAGCTTAGGGAAATTAAAATCAAAAGACACAGCCACCCCAAAGGTTGGGACCGCTCTGTTTACAAGAACCTGGTTTACGGTACAAGTTCAATATCGCAGAAAGTGAAAAATGGATAAAGAAGTTGTGGTACTTACGTACAATGCAATATCACTCAGCAATGAAATCTATGTCATCAGGCCCGTAGCAGCATATTGAGTGGATTCAGGTATGATGATTCTAACTGAAATAAGTCACACAGAGAAAGAAACATCATAAGATATCACTAATACACGGAATGTAACCTTGGCTACACAGGAACTGAATTCCAAAACAGAACAGGGTCTCAAATTTAGAAAACCAACTTATGCTTGCTTAAGGGGAAAGGTGAGCTGGGGTGCTGCATAAAACCAGAGATTGAAATGAGCACAGATAAAGTTCCTTAAGCCAAATATGGAATAGACAAGAGCTACTCCTTGCTCAACGAAATGGATTCAACACCCCATATTAAACACCTAAGAATATACCTGACTAGGAAGTATCTTAAAACCTATGGATTGCTATGTCTCCGAAAGAGAATCAAGCGTGTGTACAGGGGCATAAACGCAGCAGTGATAGGACTGGAGAGGTTCGGTGAGCAAATGAAGACCCTTTGAAGTCATATTGCATGGTACCCATTCCACGGGTCTCAACTCTCCAGGTTTAAGGTATTCTTCCTTCAGCTAAAACATGCATGTGGAACCCAGAGTATGATCAACCGTGTGATCGGGAGACGTGTTCCAATATGTGTCAGTTTTCGTCCCCTGGTACTCGGGTGCAACATTCCAGACGCTTTACTAACACTCTCCCGACTTGGAGAGTCAGTGCCTTTAACCTCCTGTTTGGCCCAGTTTGCAATTTCTGCGGAAGATGAACAGGAATAGGGAGAACCAATGACAGACTAGCTGGAGGTGTCTGGACGGGCAAATTTAACTCTCATTTCCCACCAGGAAGAGGAATTAACCAAAGGCTCAGCGTGCCGTGCCGGAACCAGATTAGGGCCTGAAGCCATCCTGCGGTGTTGCGGCCAGCTCACGAGAAAGCGAGTTGAAGAAAGGAGCTCAGGGGCACTGTAATTCACAAACCTGCAGAGTTATAAATGACAGCTATCGTCCACAAATATACTGAAGTAAGGCTGCCAAGAGGACTTGAAAGCGGGGCAGAATTGCAGGAAACCGATTTCAGGAGGTAGACTGGAATTGCATTGAAAGCATAGGAAAAGAGGCAGAACGTCCACAATGATGCACTTGGCCAAAAAGGGCGTATGCGTTTTTTCCTGAATATATTCAGGAAAAAACGCATACGCCCTTTTTGGCCAACCAAGCAAGCTTGCAAAGGAAATCTGCACTACAGTGAAGTCTCACTTCCCCCCGGTCAAAAGGGCCATCTGAAAAAAGTGTAAAATCCAGAAAGGCAGGACAGGCCATGGAGAACTGGGAGCCTTGTTATGCTGATGGGCAGGATGTAAATTACAAACAGCCCCTCGGGAGAAGTGTATGGTGTTTCCTGAAACATCTAAAAAACAAAGCAACAGAGCCTAGGGCACTTCCACTTATGGTCCTATAGCTTAGGGAAATTAAAATCAAAAGACACAGCCACCCCAAAGGTTGGGACGGCTCTGTTTACAAGAACCTGGTTTACGGTACAAGTTCAATATCGCAGAAAGTGAAAAATGGATAAAGAAGTTGTGGTACTTACGTACAATGCAATATCACTCAGCAATGAAATCTATGTCATCAGGCCCGTAGCAGCATAATGAGTGGATTCAGGTATGATGATTCTAACTGAAATAAGTCACACAGAGAAAGAAACATCATAAGATATCACTAATACACGGAATGTAACCTTGGCTACACAGGAACTGAATTCCAAAACAGAACAGGGTCTCAAATTTAGAAAACCAACTTATGCTTGCTTAAGGGGAAAGGTGAGTTGGGGTGCTGCATAAAACCAGAGATTGAAATGAGCACAGATAAAGTTCCTTAAGCCAAATATGGAATAGACAAGAGCTACTCCTTGCTCAACGAAATGGATTCAACACCCCATATTAAACACCTAAGAATATACCTGACTAGGAAGTATCTTAAAACCTATGGATTGCTATGTCTCCGAAAGAGAATCAAGCGTGTGTACAGGGGCATAAACGCAGCAGTGATAGGACTGGAGAGGTTTGGTGAGCAAATGAAGACCCTTTGAAGTCATATTGCATGGTACCCATTCCACGGGTCTCAACTCTCCAGGTTTAAGGTATTCTTCCTTCAGCTAAATCATGCATGTGGAACCCAGAGTATGATCAACCGTGTGATCTGGAGACGTGTTCCAATATGTGTCAGTTTTCGTCCCCTGGTACTCGGGTGCAACATTCCAGACGCTTTACTAACACTCTCCCGACTTGGAGAGTCAGTGCCTTTAACCTCCTGTTTGGCCCAGTTTGCAATTTCTGCGGAAGATGAACAGGAATAGGGAGAACCAATGAGAGACTAGCTGGAGGTGTCTGGACGGGCAAATTTAACTCTCATTTCCCACCAGGAAGAGGAATTAACCAAAGGCTCAGCGTGCCGTGCCGGAACCAGATTAGGGCCTGAAGCCATCCTGCGGTGTTGCGGCCAGCTCACGAGAAAGCGAGTTGAAGAAAGGAGCTCAGGGGCACTGTAATTCACAAACCTGCAGAGTTATAAATGACAGCTATCGTCCAAAAATATACTGAAGTAAGGCTGCCAAGAGGACTTGAAAGCGGGGCAGAATTGCAGGAAACCGATTTCAGGAGGTAGACTGGAATTGCATTTAAAGCATAGGAAAAGAGGCAGAACGTCCACAATGATGCACTTGGCCAAAAAGGGCGTATGCGTTTTTTCCTGAATATATTCAGGAAAAAACGCATACGCCCTTTTTGGCCAACCAAGCAAGCTTGCAAAGGAAATCTGCACTACAGTGAAGTCTCACTTCCCCCCGGTCAAAAGGGCCATCTGAAAAAAGTGTAAAATCCAGAAAGGCAGGACAGGCCATGGAGAACTGGGAGCCTTGTTATGCTGATGGGCGGGATGTAAATTGCCAACAGCCACTCGGGAGAAGTGTATGGTGTTTCCTGAAACATCTAAAAAGCAAAGCAACAGAGCCTAGGGCACTTCCACTTATGGTCCTATAGCTTAGGGAAATTAAAATCAAAAGACACAGCCACCCCAAAGGTTGGGACGGCTCTGTTTACAAGAACCTGGTTTACGGTACAAGTTCAATATCGCAGAAAGTGAAAAATGGATAAAGAAGTTGTGGTACTTACGTACAATGCAGTATCACTCAGCAATGAAATCTATGTCATCAGGCCCGTAGCAGCATAATGAGTGGATTCAGGTACGATGATTCTAACTGAAATAAGTCACACAGGAAAAGAAACATCATAAGATATCACTAATACACGGAATGTAACCTTGGCTACACAGGAACTGAATTCCAAAACAGAACAGGGTCTCAAATTTAGAAAACCAACTTATGCTTGCTTAAGGGGAAAGGTGAGTTGGGGTGCTGCATAAAACCAGAGATTGAAATGAGCACAGATAAAGTTCCTTAAGCCAAATATGGAATAGACAAGAGCTACTCCTTGCTCAACGAAATGGACACACCACCCCATATTAAATGCCTAAGAGTGTACCTGACTAGGAAGTATCTTAAAACCTATGGATTGCTATGTCTCTGAAAGAGAATCAAGTGTGTGTACAGGGGCATAAACGCAGCAGTGATAGGATTGGAGAGGTTCGGTGAGCAAATGAAGACCCTTTGAAGTCATAGTGCATGGTACCGATTCCACGGGTCTCAACTCTCCAGGTTTAAGGTATTCTTCCTTCAGCTAAAACATGCATGTGGAACCCAGAGTATGATCAACCGTGTGATCGGGAGACGTGTTCCAATATGTGTCAGTTTTCGTCCCCTGGTACTCGGGTGCAACATTCCAGACGCTTTACTAACACTCTCCCGACTTGGAGAGTCAGTGCCTTTAACCTCCTGTTTGGCCCAGTTTGCAATTTCTGCGGAAGATGAACAGGAATAGGGAGAACCAATGAGAGACTAGCTGGAGGTGTCTGGACGGGCAAATTTAACTCTCATTTCCCACCAGGAAGAGGAATTAACCAAAGGCTCAGCGTGCCGTGCCGGAACCAGATTAGGGCCTGAAGCCATCCTGCGGTGTTGCGGCCAGCTCACGAGAAAGCGAGTTGAAGAAAGGAGCTCAGGGGCACTGTAATTCACAAACCTGCAGAGTTATAAATGACAGCTATCGTCCACAAATATACTGAAGTAAGGCTGCCAAGAGGACTTGAAAGCGGGGCAGAATTGCAGGAAACCGATTTCAGGAGGTAGACTGGAATTGCATTGAAAGCATAGGAAAAGAGGCAGAACGTCCACAATGATGCACTTGGCCAAAAAGGGCGTATGCGTTTTTTCCTGAATATATTCAGGAAAAAACGCATACGCCCTTTTTGGCCAACCAAGCAAGCTTGCAAAGGAAATCTGCACTACAATGAAGTCTCACTTCCCCCCGGTCAAAAGGGCCATCTGAAAAAAGTGTAAAATCCAGAAAGGCAGGACAGGCCATGGAGAACTGGGAGCCTTGTTATGCTGATGGGCGGGATGTAAATTGCCAACAGCCACTCGGGAGAAGTGTATGGTGTTTCCTGAAACATCTAAAAAACAAAGCAACAGAGCCTAGGGCACTTCCACTTATGGTCCTATAGCTTAGGGAAATTAAAATCAAAAAGACACAGCCACCCCAAAGGTTGGGACGGCTCTGTTTACAAGAACCTGGTTTACGGTACAAGTTCAATATCGCAGAAAGTGAAAAATGGATAAAGAAGTTGTGGTACTTACGTACAATGCAGTATCACTCAGCAATGAAATCTATGTCATCAGGCCCGTAGCAGCATAATGAGTGGATTCAGGTACGATGATTCTAACTGAAATAAGTCACACAGGAAAAGAAACATCATAAGATATCACTAATACACGGAATGTAACCTTGGCTACACAGGAACTGAATTCCAAAAGAGAACAGGGTCTCAAATTTAGAAAACCAACTTATGCTTGCTTAAGGGGAAAGGTGAGTTGGGGTGCTGCATAAAACCAGAGATTGAAATGAGCACAGATAAAGTTCCTTAAGCCAAATATGGAATAGACAAGAGCTACTCCTTGCTCAACGAAATGGACTCAACACCCCATATTAAATGCCTAAGAGTTTACCTGACTAGGAAGTATCTTAAAACCTATGGATTGCTATGTCTCTGAAAGAGAATCAAGTGTGTGTACAGGGGCATAAACGCAGCAGTGATAGGATTGGAGAGGTTCGGTGAGCAAATGAAGACCCTTTGAAGTCATATTGCATGGTACCCATTCCACGGGTCTCAACTCTCCAGGTTTAAGGGATTCTTCCTTCAGCTAAAACATGCATGTGGAACCCAGAGTATGATCAACCGTGTGAGCGGGAGACGTGTTCCAATATGTGTCAGTTTTCGTCCCCAGGTACTCGGGTGCAACATTCCAGACGCTTTACTAACACTCTCCCGTCTTCGAGAGTCAGTGCCTTTAACCTCCTGTTTGGCCCAGTTTGCAATTTCTGCGGAAGATGAACAGGAATAGGGAGAACCAATGAGAGACTAGCTGGAGGTGTCTGGACGGGCAAATTTAACTCTCATTTCCCACCAGGAAGAGGAATTAACCAAAGGCTCAGCGTGCCGTGCCGGAACCAGATTAGGGCCTGAAGCCATCCTGCGGTGTTGCGGCCAGCTCACGAGAAAGCGAGTTGAAGAAAGGAGCTCAGGGGCACTGTAATTCACAAACCTGCAGAGTTATAAATGACAGCTATCGTCCAAAAATATACTGAAGTAAGGCTGCCAAGAGGACTTGAAATCGGGGCAGAATTGCAGGAAACCGATTTCAGGAGGTAGACTGGAATTGCATTTAAAGCATAGGAAAAGAGGCAGAACGTCCACAATGATGCACTTGGCCAAAAAGGGCGTATGCGTTTTTTCCTGAATATATTCAGGAAAAAACGCATACGCCCTTTTTGGCCAACCAAGCAAGCTTGCAAAGGAAATCTGCACTACAATGAAGTCTCACTTCCCCGCGGTCAAAAGGGCCATCTGAAAAAAGTGTAAAATCCAGAAAAGCAGGACAGGCCATGGAGAACTGGACCCTTGTTATGCTGATGGGCGGGATGTAAATTGCCAACAGCCACTCGGGAGAAGTGTATGGTGTTTCCTGAAACATCTAAAAAACAAAGCAACAGAGCCTAGGGCACTTCCACTTATGGTCCTATAGCTTAGGGAAATTAAAATCAAAAGACACAGCCACCCCAAAGGTTGGGACGGCTCTGTTTACAAGAACCACGTTTACGGTACAAGTTCAATATCGCAGAAAGTGAAAAATGGATAAAGAAGTTGTGGTACTTACGTACAATGCAGTATCACTCAGCAATGAAATCTATGTCATCAGGCCCGTAGCAGCATAATGAGTGGATTCAGGTACGATGATTCTAACTGAAATAAGTCACACAGGAAAAGAAACATCATAAGATATCACTAATACACGGAATGTAACCTTGGCTACACAGGAACTGAATTACAAAACAGAACAGGGTCTCAAATTTAGAAACCCAACTTATGCTTGCTTAAGGGGAAAGGTGAGTTGGGGTGCTGCATAAAACCAGAGATTGAAATGAGCACAGATAAAGTTCCTTAAGCCAAATATGGAATAGACAAGAGCTACTCCTTGCTCAACGAAATGGACTCAACACCCCATATTAAACGCCTAAGTGTGTACCTGACTAGGAAGTATCTTAAAACCTATGGATTGCTATGTCTCCGAAAGAGAATCAAGTGTGTGTACAGGGGCATAAACGCAGCAGTGATAGGACTGGAGAGGTTCAGTGAGCAAATGAAGACCCTTTGAAGTCATAGTGCATGGTACCCATTCCACGGGTCTCAACTCTCCAGTTTTAAGGTATTCGTCCTTCAGCTAAAACATGCATGTGGAACCCAGAGTATGATCAACCGTGTGATCGGGAGACGTGTTCCAATATGTGTCAGTTTTCGTCCCCAGGTACTCGGGTGCAACATTCCAGACGCTTTACTAACACTCTCCCGACTTGGAGAGTCAGTGCCTTTAACCTCCTGTTTGGCCCAGTTTGCAATTTCTGCGGAAGATGAACAGGAATAGGGAGAACCAATGAGAGACTAGCTGGAGGTGTCTGGACGGGCAAATTTAACTCTCATTTCCCACCAGGAAGAGGAATTAACCAAAGGCTCAGCGTGCCGTGCCGGAACCAGATTAGGGCCTGAAGCCATCCTGCGGTGTTGCGGCCAGCTCACGAGAAAGCGAGTTGAAGAAAGGAGCTCAGGGGCACTGTAATTCACAAACCTGCAGAGTTATAAATGACAGCTATCGTCCAAAAATATACTGAAGTAAGGCTGCCAAGAGGACTTGAAATCGGGGCAGAATTGCAGGAAACCGATTTCAGGAGGTAGACTGGAATTGCATTTAAAGCATAGGAAAAGAGGCAGAACGTCCACAATGATGCACTTGGCCAAAAAGGGCGTATGCGTTTTTTCCTGAATATATTCAGGAAAAAACGCATACGCCCTTTTTGGCCAACCAAGCAAGCTTGCAAAGGAAATCTGCACTACAATGAAGTCTCACTTCCCCCCGGTCAAAAGGGCCATCTGAAAAAAGTGTAAAATCCAGAAAGGCAGGACAGGCCATGGAGAACTGGGAGCCTTGTTATGCTGATGGGCGGGATG
Organism: Lagenorhynchus albirostris; assembly: GCF_949774975.1. Lineage (NCBI taxonomy): Eukaryota > Metazoa > Chordata > Mammalia > Artiodactyla > Delphinidae > Lagenorhynchus > Lagenorhynchus albirostris. The sequence goes on from NW_026783418.1 coordinate 764,417, forward strand.
TAAATTGCCAACAGCCACTCGGGAGAAGTGTATGGTGTTTCCTGAAACATCTAAAAAACAAAGCAACAGAGCCTAGGGCACTTCCACTTATGGTCCTATAGCTTAGGGAAATTAAAATCAAAAGACACAGCCACCCCAAAGGTTGGGACGGCTCTGTTTACAAGAACCACGTTTACGGTACAAGTTCAATATCGCAGAAAGTGAAAAATGGATAAAGAAGTTGTGGTACTTACGTACAATGCAGTATCACTCAGCAATGAAATCTATGTCATCAGGCCCGTAGCAGCATAATGAGTGGATTCAGGTACGATGATTCTAACTGAAATAAGTCACACAGAAACAGAAACATCATAAGATATCAATAATACACGGAATGTAACCTTGGCTACACAGGAACTGAATTACAAAACAGAACAGGGTCTCAAATTTAGAAACCCAACTTATGCTTGCTTAAGGGGAAAGGTGAGTTGGGGTGCTGCATAAAACCAGAGATTGAAATGAGCACAGATAAAGTTCCTTAAGCCAAATATGGAATAGACAAGAGCTACTCCTTGCTCAACGAAATGGACTCAACACCCCATATTAAATGCCTAAGAGTGTACCTGACTAGGAAGTATCTTAAAACCTATGGATTGCTATGTCTCTGAAAGAGAATCAAGTGTGTGTACAGGGGCATAAACGCAGCAGTGATAGGATTGGAGAGGTTCGGTGAGCAAATGAAGACCCTTTGAAGTCATATTGCATGGTACCCATTCCACGGGTCTCAACTCTCCAGGTTTAAGGTATTCTTCCTTCAGCTAAAACATGCATGTGGAACCCAGAGTATGATCAACCGTGTGATCGGGAGATGTGTTCCAATATGTCTCAGTTTTCGTGCCCAGGTACACGGGTGCAACATTCCAGACGCTTTACTAACACTCTCCTGACTTGGAGAGTCAGTGCCTTTAACCTCCTGTTTGGCCCAGTTTGCAATTTCTGCGGAAGATGAACAGGAATAGGGAGAACCAATGAGAGACTAGCTGGAGGTGTCTGGACGGGCAAATTTAACTCTCATTTCCCACCAGGAAGAGGAATTAACCAAAGGCTCAGCATGCCGTGCCGGAACCAGATTAGGGCCTGAAGCCATCCTGCGGTGTTGCGGCCAGCTCACGAGAAAGCGAGTTGAAGAAAGGAGCTCAGGGGCACTGTAATTCACAAACATGCAGAGTTATAAATGACAGCTATCGTCCAAAAATATACTGAAGTAAGGCTGCCAAGAGGACTTGAAAGCGGGGCAGAATTGCAGGAAACCGATTTCAGGAGGTAGACTGGAATTGCATTGAAAGCATAGGAAAAGAGGCAGAACGTCCACAATGATGCACTTGGCCAAAAAGGGCGTATGCGTTTTTTCCTGAATATATTCAGGAAAAAACGCATACGCCCTTTTTGGCCAACCAAGCAAGCTTGCAAAGGAAATCTGCACTACAGTGAAGTCTCACTTCCCCCCGGTCAAAAGGGCCATCTGAAAAAAGTGTAAAATCCAGAAAGGCAGGACAGGCCATGGAGAACTGGGAGCCTTGTTATGCTGATGGGCGGGATGTAAATTGCCAACAGCCACTCGGGAGAAGTGTATGGTGTTTCCTGAAACATCTAAAAAACAAAGCAACAGAGCCTAGGGCACTTCCACTTATGGTCCTATAGCTTAGGGAAATTAAAATCAAAAAGACACAGCCACCCCAAAGGTTGGGACGGCTCTGTTTACAAGAACCTGGTTTACGGTACAAGTTCAATATCGCAGAAAGTGAAAAATGGATAAAGAAGTTGTGGTACTTACGTACAATGCAGTATCACTCAGCAATGAAATCTATGTCATCAGGCCCGTAGCAGCATAATGAGTGGATTCAGGTACGATGATTCTAACTGAAATAAGTCACACAGGAAAAGAAACATCATAAGATATCACTAATACACGGAATGTAACCTTGGCTACACAGGAACTGAATTACAAAACAGAACAGGGTCTCAAATTTAGAAACCCAACTTATGCTTGCTTAAGGGGAAAGGTGAGTTGGGGTGCTGCATAAAACCAGAGATTGAAATGAGCACAGATAAAGTTCCTTAAGCCAAATATGGAATAGACAAGAGCTACTCCTTGCTCAACGAAATGGACTCAACACCCCATATTAAACGCCTAAGAGTGTACCTGACTAGGAAGTATCTTAAAACCTATGGATTGCTATGTCTCCGAAAGAGAATCAAGTGTGTGTACAGGGGCATAAACGCAGCAGTGATAGGACTGGAGAGGTTCGGTGAGCAAATGAAGACCCTTTGAAGTCATATTGCATGGTACCCATTCCACGGGTCTCAACTCTCCAGGTTTAAGGTATTCTTCCTTCAGCTAAAACATGCATGTGGAACCCAGAGTATGATCAACCGTGTGATCGGGAGACGTGTTCCAATATGTGTCAGTTTTCGTCCCCAGGTACTCGGGTGCAATATTCCAGACGCTTTACTAACACTCTCCCGACTTGGAGAGTCAGTGCCTTTAACCTCCTGTTTGGCCCAGTTTGCAATTTCTGCGGAAGATGAACAGGAATAGGGAGAACCAATGAGAGACTAGCTGGAGGTGTCTGGACGGGCAAATTTAACTCTCATTTCCCACCAGGAAGAGGAATTAACCAAAGGCTCAGCGTGCCGTGCCGGAACCAGATTAGGGCCTGAAGCCATCCTGCGGTGTTGCGGCCAGCTCACGAGAAAGCGAGTTGAAGAAAGGAGCTCAGGGGCACTGTAATTCACAAACCTGCAGAGTTATAAATGACAGCTATCGTCCAAAAATATACTGAAGTAAGGCTGCCAAGAGGACTTGAAATCGGGGCAGAATTGCAGGAAACCGATTTCAGGAGGTAGACTGGAATTGCATTTAAAGCATAGGAAAAGAGGCAGAACGTCCACAATGATGCACTTGGCCAAAAAGGGCGTATGCGTTTTTTCCTGAATATATTCAGGAAAAAACGCATACGCCCTTTTTGGCCAACCAAGCAAGCTTGCAAAGGAAATCTGCACTACAATGAAGTCTCACTTCCCCCCGGTCAAAAGGGCCATCTGAAAAAAGTGTAAAATCCAGAAAAGCAGGACAGGCCATGGAGAACTGGACCCTTGTTATGCTGATGGGCGGGATGTAAATTGCCAACAGCCACTCGGGAGAAGTGTATGGTGTTTCCTGAAACATCTAAAAAACAAAGCAACAGAGCCTAGGGCACTTCCACTTATGGTCCTATAGCTTAGGGAAATTAAAATCAAAAGACACAGCCACCCCAAAGGTTGGGACGGCTCTGTTTACAAGAACCACGTTTACGGTACAAGTTCAATATCGCAGAAAGTGAAAAATGGATAAAGAAGTTGTGGTACTTACGTACAATGCAGTATCACTCAGCAATGAAATCTATGTCATCAGGCCCGTAGCAGCATAATGAGTGGATTCAGGTACGATGATTCTAACTGAAATAAGTCACACAGGAAAAGAAACATCATAAGATATCACTAATACACGGAATGTAACCTTGGCTACACAGGAACTGAATTACAAAACAGAACAGGGTCTCAAATTTAGAAAACCAACTTATGCTTGCTTAAGGGGAAAGGTGAGTTGGGGTGCTGCATAAAACCAGAGATTGAAATGAGCACAGATAAAGTTCCTTAAGCCAAATATGGAATAGACAAGAGCTACTCCTTGCTCAACGAAATGGACTCAACACCCCATATTAAACGCCTAAGAGTGTACCTGACTAGGAAGTATCTTAAAACCTATGGATTGCTATGTCTCTGAAAGAGAATCAAGTGTGTGTACAGGGGCATAAACGCAGCAGTGATAGGACTGGAGAGGTTCGGTGAGCAAATGAAGACCCTTTGAAGTCATATTGCATGGTACCCATTCCACGGGTCTCAACTCTCCAGGTTTAAGGTATTCTTCCTTCAGCTAAAACATGCATGTGGAACCCAGAGTATGATCAACCGTGTGATCGGGAGACGTGTTCCAATATGTGTCAGTTTTCGTCCCCAGGTACTCGGGTGCAATATTCCAGACGCTTTACTAACACTCTCCCGACTTGGAGAGTCAGTGCCTTTAACCTCCTGTTTGGCCCAGTTTGCAATTTCTGCGGAAGATGAACAGGAATAGGGAGAACCAATGACAGACTAGCTGGAGGTGTCTGGACGGGCAAATTTAACTCTCATTTCCCACCAGGAAGAGGAATTAACCAAAGGCTCAGCGTGCCGTGCCGGAACCAGATTAGGGCCTGAAGCCATCCTGCGGTGTTGCGGCCAGCTCACGAGAAAGCGAGTTGAAGAAAGGAGCTCAGGGGCACTGTAATTCACAAACCTGCAGAGTTATAAATGACAGCTATCGTCCAAAAATATACTGAAGTAAGGCTGCCAAGAGGACTTGAAATCGGGGCAGAATTGCAGGAAACCGATTTCAGGAGGTAGACTGGAATTGCATTTAAAGCATAGGAAAAGAGGCAGAACGTCCACAATGATGCACTTGGCCAAAAAGGGCGTATGCGTTTTTTCCTGAATATATTCAGGAAAAAACGCATACGCCCTTTTTGGCCAACCAAGCAAGCTTGCAAAGGAAATCTGCACTACAATGAAGTCTCACTTCCCCCCGGTCAAAAGGGCCATCTGAAAAAAGTGTAAAATCCAGAAAAGCAGGACAGGCCATGGAGAACTGGACCCTTGTTATGCTGATGGGCGGGATGTAAATTGCCAACAGCCACTCGGGAGAAGTGTATGGTGTTTCCTGAAACATCTAAAAAACAAAGCAACAGAGCCTAGGGCACTTCCACTTATGGTCCTATAGCTTAGGGAAATTAAAATCAAAAGACACAGCCACCCCAAAGGTTGGGACGGCTCTGTTTACAAGAACCACGTTTACGGTACAAGTTCAATATCGCAGAAAGTGAAAAATGGATAAAGAAGTTGTGGTACTTACGTACAATGCAGTATCACTCAGCAATGAAATCTATGTCATCAGGCCCGTAGCAGCATAATGAGTGGATTCAGGTACGATGATTCTAACTGAAATAAGTCACACAGGAAAAGAAACATCATAAGATATCACTAATACACGGAATGTAACCTTGGCTACACAGGAACTGAATTACAAAACAGAACAGGGTCTCAAATTTAGAAACCCAACTTATGCTTGCTTAAGGGGAAAGGTGAGTTGGGGTGCTGCATAAAACCAGAGATTGAAATGAGCACAGATAAAGTTCCTTAAGCCAAATATGGAATAGACAAGAGCTACTCCTTGCTCAACGAAATGGACTCAACACCCCATATTAAACGCCTAAGAGTGTACCTGACTAGGAAGTATCTTAAAACCTATGGATTGCTATGTCTCCGAAAGAGAATCAAGTGTGTGTACAGGGGCATAAACGCAGCAGTGATAGGACTGGAGAGGTTCGGTGAGCAAATGAAGACCCTTTGAAGTCATATTGCATGGTACCCATTCCACGGGTCTCAACTCTCCAGGTTTAAGGTATTCTTCCTTCAGCTAAAACATGCATGTGGAACCCAGAGTATGATCAACCGTGTGATCGGGAGACGTGTTCCAATATGTGTCAGTTTTCGTCCCCAGGTACTCGGGTGCAATATTCCAGACGCTTTACTAACACTCTCCCGACTTGGAGAGTCAGTGCCTTTAACCTCCTGTTTGGCCCAGTTTGCAATTTCTGCGGAAGATGAACAGGAATAGGGAGAACCAATGAGAGACTAGCTGGAGGTGTCTGGACGGGCAAATTTAACTCTCATTTCCCACCAGGAAGAGGAATTAACCAAAGGCTCAGCGTGCCGTGCCGGAACCAGATTAGGGCCTGAAGCCATCCTGCGGTGTTGCGGCCAGCTCACGAGAAAGCGAGTTGAAGAAAGGAGCTCAGGGGCACTGTAATTCACAAACCTGCAGAGTTATAAATGACAGCTATCGTCCAAAAATATACTGAAGTAAGGCTGCCAAGAGGACTTGAAATCGGGGCAGAATTGCAGGAAACCGATTTCAGGAGGTAGACTGGAATTGCATTTAAAGCATAGGAAAAGAGGCAGAACGTCCACAATGATGCACTTGGCCAAAAAGGGCGTATGCGTTTTTTCCTGAATATATTCAGGAAAAAACGCATACGCCCTTTTTGGCCAACCAAGCAAGCTTGCAAAGGAAATCTGCACTACAATGAAGTCTCACTTCCCCCCGGTCAAAAGGGCCATCTGAAAAAAGTGTAAAATCCAGAAAAGCAGGACAGGCCATGGAGAACTGGACCCTTGTTATGCTGATGGGCGGGATGTAAATTGCCAACAGCCACTCGGGAGAAGTGTATGGTGTTTCCTGAAACATCTAAAAAACAAAGCAACAGAGCCTAGGGCACTTCCACTTATGGTCCTATAGCTTAGGGAAATTAAAATCAAAAGACACAGCCACCCCAAAGGTTGGGACGGCTCTGTTTACAAGAACCACGTTTACGGTACAAGTTCAATATCGCAGAAAGTGAAAAATGGATAAAGAAGTTGTGGTACTTACGTACAATGCAGTATCACTCAGCAATGAAATCTATGTCATCAGGCCCGTAGCAGCATAATGAGTGGATTCAGGTACGATGATTCTAACTGAAATAAGTCACACAGGAAAAGAAACATCATAAGATATCACTAATACACGGAATGTAACCTTGGCTACACAGGAACTGAATTACAAAACAGAACAGGGTCTCAAATTTAGAAAACCAACTTATGCTTGCTTAAGGGGAAAGGTGAGTTGGGGTGCTGCATAAAACCAGAGATTGAAATGAGCACAGATAAAGTTCCTTAAGCCAAATATGGAATAGACAAGAGCTACTCCTTGCTCAACGAAATGGACTCAACACCCCATATTAAACGCCTAAGAGTGTACCTGACTAGGAAGTATCTTAAAACCTATGGATTGCTATGTCTCTGAAAGAGAATCAAGTGTGTGTACAGGGGCATAAACGCAGCAGTGATAGGACTGGAGAGGTTCGGTGAGCAAATGAAGACCCTTTGAAGTCATATTGCATGGTACCCATTCCACGGGTCTCAACTCTCCAGGTTTAAGGTATTCTTCCTTCAGCTAAAACATGCATGTGGAACCCAGAGTATGATCAACCGTGTGATCGGGAGACGTGTTCCAATATGTGTCAGTTTTCGTCCCCAGGTACTCGGGTGCAATATTCCAGACGCTTTACTAACACTCTCCCGACTTGGAGAGTCAGTGCCTTTAACCTCCTGTTTGGCCCAGTTTGCAATTTCTGCGGAAGATGAACAGGAATAGGGAGAACCAATGACAGACTAGCTGGAGGTGTCTGGACGGGCAAATTTAACTCTCATTTCCCACCAGGAAGAGGAATTAACCAAAGGCTCAGCGTGCCGTGCCGGAACCAGATTAGGGCCTGAAGCCATCCTGCGGTGTTGCGGCCAGCTCACGAGAAAGCGAGTTGAAGAAAGGAGCTCAGGGGCACTGTAATTCACAAACCTGCAGAGTTATAAATGACAGCTATCGTCCAAAAATATACTGAAGTAAGGCTGCCAAGAGGACTTGAAATCGGGGCAGAATTGCAGGAAACCGATTTCAGGAGGTAGACTGGAATTGCATTTAAAGCATAGGAAAAGAGGCAGAACGTCCACAATGATGCACTTGGCCAAAAAGGGCGTATGCGTTTTTTCCTGAATATATTCAGGAAAAAACGCATACGCCCTTTTTGGCCAACCAAGCAAGCTTGCAAAGGAAATCTGCACTACAATGAAGTCTCACTTCCCCCCGGTCAAAAGGGCCATCTGAAAAAAGTGTAAAATCCAGAAAAGCAGGACAGGCCATGGAGAACTGGACCCTTGTTATGCTGATGGGCGGGATGTAAATTGCCAACAGCCACTCGGGAGAAGTGTATGGTGTTTCCTGAAACATCTAAAAAACAAAGCAACAGAGCCTAGGGCACTTCCACTTATGGTCCTATAGCTTAGGGAAATTAAAATCAAAAGACACAGCCACCCCAAAGGTTGGGACGGCTCTGTTTACAAGAACCACGTTTACGGTACAAGTTCAATATCGCAGAAAGTGAAAAATGGATAAAGAAGTTGTGGTACTTACGTACAATGCAGTATCACTCAGCAATGAAATCTATGTCATCAGGCCCGTAGCAGCATAATGAGTGGATTCAGGTACGATGATTCTAACTGAAATAAGTCACACAGGAAAAGAAACATCATAAGATATCACTAATACACGGAATGTAACCTTGGCTACACAGGAACTGAATTACAAAACAGAACAGGGTCTCAAATTTAGAAACCCAACTTATGCTTGCTTAAGGGGAAAGGTGAGTTGGGGTGCTGCATAAAACCAGAGATTGAAATGAGCACAGATAAAGTTCCTTAAGCCAAATATGGAATAGACAAGAGCTACTCCTTGCTCAACGAAATGGACTCAACACCCCATATTAAACGCCTAAGAGTGTACCTGACTAGGAAGTATCTTAAAACCTATGGATTGCTATGTCTCCGAAAGAGAATCAAGTGTGTGTACAGGGGCATAAACGCAGCAGTGATAGGACTGGAGAGGTTCAGTGAGCAAATGAAGACCCTTTGAAGTCATAGTGCATGGTACCCATTCCACGGGTCTCAACTCTCCAGTTTTAAGGTATTCTTCCTTCAGCTAAAACATGCATGTGGAACCCAGAGTATGATCAACCGTGTGATCGGGAGACGTGTTCCAATATGTGTCAGTTTTCGTCCCCAGGTACTCGGGTGCAACATTCCAGACGCTTTACTAACACTCTCCCGACTTGGAGAGTCAGTGCCTTTAACCTCCTGTTTGGCCCAGTTTGCAATTTCTGCGGAAGATGAACAGGAATAGGGAGAACCAATGAGAGACTAGCTGGAGGTGTCTGGACGGGCAAATTTAACTCTCATTTCCCACCAGGAAGAGGAATTAACCAAAGGCTCAGCGTGCCGTGCCGGAACCAGATTAGGGCCTGAAGCCATCCTGCGGTGTTGCGGCCAGCTCACGAGAAAGCGAGTTGAAGAAAGGAGCTCAGGGGCACTGTAATTCACAAACCTGCAGAGTTATAAATGACAGCTATCGTCCAAAAATATACTGAAGTAAGGCTGCCAAGAGGACTTGAAATCGGGGCAGAATTGCAGGAAACCGATTTCAGGAGGTAGACTGGAATTGCATTTAAAGCATAGGAAAAGAGGCAGAACGTCCACAATGATGCACTTGGCCAAAAAGGGCGTATGCGTTTTTTCCTGAATATATTCAGGAAAAAACGCATACGCCCTTTTTGGCCAACCAAGCAAGCTTGCAAAGGAAATCTGCACTACAATGAAGTCTCACTTCCCCCCGGTCAAAAGGGCCATCTGAAAAAAGTGTAAAATCCAGAAAGGCAGGACAGGCCATGGAGAACTGGGAGCCTTGTTATGCTGATGGGCGGGATGTAAATTGCCAACAGCCACTCGGGAGAAGTGTATGGTGTTTCCTGAAACATCTAAAAAACAAAGCAACAGAGCCTAGGGCACTTCCACTTATGGTCCTATAGCTTAGGGAAATTAAAATCAAAAGACACAGCCACCCCAAAGGTTGGGACGGCTCTGTTTACAAGAACCACGTTTACGGTACAAGTTCAATATCGCAGAAAGTGAAAAATGGATAAAGAAGTTGTGGTACTTACGTACAATGCAGTATCACTCAGCAATGAAATCTATGTCATCAGGCCCGTAGCAGCATAATGAGTGGATTCAGGTACGATGATTCTAACTGAAATAAGTCACACAGGAAAAGAAACATCATAAGATATCACTAATACACGGAATGTAACCTTGGCTACACAGGAACTGAATTCCAAAAGAGAACAGGGTCTCAAATTTAGAAAACCAACTTATGCTTGCTTAAGTGGAAAGGTGAGTTGGGGTGCTGCATAAAACCAGAGATTGAAATGAGCACAGATAAAGTTCCTTAAGCCAAATATGGAATAGACAAGAGCTACTCCTTGCTCAACGAAATGGACTCAACACCCCATATTAAATGCCTAAGAGTGTACCTGACTAGGAAGTATCTTAAAACCTATGGATTGCTATGTCTCTGAAAGAGAATCAAGTGTGTGTACAGGGGCATAAACGCAGCAGTGATAGGATTGGAGAGGTTCGGTGAGCAAATGAAGACCCTTTGAAGTCATATTTCATGGTACCCATTCCACGGGTCTCAACTCTCCAGGTTTAAGGTATTCTTCCTTCAGCTAAAACATGCATGTGGAACCCAGAGTATGATCAACCGTGTGATCGGGAGATGTGTTCCAATATGTCTCAGTTTTCGTGCCCAGGTACTCGGGTGCAACATTCCAGACGCTTTACTAACACTCTCCTGACTTGGAGAGTCAGTGCCTTTAACCTCCTGTTTGGCCCAGTTTGCAATTTCTGCGGAAGATGAACAGGAATAGGGAGAACCAATGACAGACTAGCTGGAGGTGTCTGGACGGGCAAATTTAACTCTCATTTCCCACCAGGAAGAGGAATTAACCAAAGGCTCAGCGTGCCGTGCCGGAACCAGATTAGGGCCTGAAGCCATCCTGCGGTGTTGCGGCCAGCTCACGAGAAAGCGAGTTGAAGAAAGGAGCTCAGGGGCACTGTAATTCACAAACCTGCAGAGTTATAAATGACAGCTATCGTCCAAAAATATACTGAAGTAAGGCTGCCAAGAGGACTTGAAAGCGGGGCAGAATTGCAGGAAACCGATTTCAGGAGGTAGACTGGAATTGCATTGAAAGCATAGGAAAAGAGGCAGAACGTCCACAATGATGCACTTGGCCAAAAAGGGCATATGCGTTTTTTCCTGAATATATTCAGGAAAAAACGCATACGCCCTTTTTGGCCAACCAAGCAAGCTTGCAAAGGAAATCTGCACTACAATGAAGTCTCACTTCCCCCCGGTCAAAAGGGCCATCTGAAAAAAGTGTAAAATCCAGAAAGGCAGGACAGGCCATGGAGAACTGGGAGCCTTGTTATGCTGATGGGCGGGATGTAAATTGCCAACAGCCACTCGGGAGAAGTGTATGGTGTTTCCTGAAACATCTAAAAAACAAAGCAACAGAGCCTAGGGCACTTCCACTTATGGTCCTATAGCTTAGGGAAATTAAAATCAAAAGACACAGCCACCCCAAAGGTTGGGACGGCTCTGTTTACAAGAACCACGTTTACGGTACAAGTTCAATATCGCAGAAAGTGAAAAATGGATAAAGAAGTTGTGGTACTTACGTACAATGCAGTATCACTCAGCAATGAAATCTATGTCATCAGGCCCGTAGCAGCATAATGAGTGGATTCAGGTACGATGATTCTAACTGAAATAAGTCACACAGGAAAAGAAACATCATAAGATATCACTAATACACGGAATGTAACCTTGGCTACACAGGAACTGAATTCCAAAAGAGAACAGGGTCTCAAATTTAGAAAACCAACTTATGCTTGCTTAAGGGGAAAGGTGAGTTGGGGTGCTGCATAAAACCAGAGATTGAAATGAGCACAGATAAAGTTCCTTAAGCAAAATATGGAATAGACAAGAGCTACTCCTTGCTCAACGAAATGGACTCAACACCCCATATTAAATGCCTAAGAGTGTACCTGACTAGGAAGTATCTTAAAACCTATGGATTGCTATGTCTCTGAAAGAGAATCAAGTGTGTGTACAGGGGCATAAACGCAGCAGTGATAGGATTGGAGAGGTTCGGTGAGCAAATGAAGACCCTTTGAAGTCATATTTCATGGTACCCATTCCACGGGTCTCAACTCTCCAGGTTTAAGGTATTCTTCCTTCAGCTAAAACATGCATGTGGAACCCAGAGTATGATCAACCGTGTGATCGGGAGATGTGTTCCAATATGTCTCAGTTTTCGTGCCCAGGTACTCGGGTGCAACATTCCAGACGCTTTACTAACACTCTCCTGACTTGGAGAGTCAGTGCCTTTAACCTCCTGTTTGGCCCAGTTTGCAATTTCTGCGGAAGATGAACAGGAATAGGGAGAACCAATGACAGACTAGCTGGAGGTGTCTGGACGGGCAAATTTAACTCTCATTTCCCACCAGGAAGAGGAATTAACCAAAGGCTCAGCGTGCCGTGCCGGAACCAGATTAGGGCCTGAAGCCATCCTGCGGTGTTGCGGCCAGCTCACGAGAAAGCGAGTTGAAGAAAGGAGCTCAGGGGCACTGTAATTCACAAACCTGCAGAGTTATAAATGACAGCTATCGTCCAAAAATATACTGAAGTAAGGCTGCCAAGAGGACTTGAAAGCGGGGCAGAATTGCAGGAAACCGATTTCAGGAGGTAGACTGGAATTGCATTGAAAGCATAGGAAAAGAGGCAGAACGTCCACAATGATGCACTTGGCCAAAAAGGGCATATGCGTTTTTTCCTGAATATATTCAGGAAAAAACGCATACGCCCTTTTTGGCCAACCAAGCAAGCTTGCAAAGGAAATCTGCACTACAATGAAGTCTCACTTCCCCCCGGTCAAAAGGGCCATCTGAAAAAAGTGTAAAATCCAGAAAGGCAGGACAGGCCATGGAGAACTGGGAGCCTTGTTATGCTGATGGGCGGGATGTAAATTGCCAACAGCCACTCGGGAGAAGTGTATGGTGTTTCCTGAAACATCTAAAAAACAAAGCAACAGAGCCTAGGGCACTTCCACTTATGGTCCTATAGCTTAGGGAAATTAAAATCAAAAGACACAGCCACCCCAAAGGTTGGGACGGCTCTGTTTACAAGAACCTGGTTTACGGTACAAGTTCAATATCGCAGAAAGTGAAAAATGGATAAAGAAGTTGTGGTACTTACGTACAATGCAGTATCACTCAGCAATGAAATCTATGTCATCAGGCCCGTAGCAGCATAATGAGTGGATTCAGGTACGATGATTCTAACTGAAATAAGTCACACAGGAAAAGAAACATCATAAGATATCACTAATACACGGAATGTAACCTTGGCTACACAGGAACTGAATTACAAAACAGAACAGGGTCTCAAATTTAGAAACCCAACTTATGCTTGCTTAAGGGGAAAGGTGAGTTGGGGTGCTGCATAAAACCAGAGATTGAAATGAGCACAGATAAAGTTCCTTAAGCCAAATATGGAATAGACAAGAGCTACTCCTTGCTCAACGAAATGGACTCAACACCCCATATTAAATGCCTAAGTGTGTACCTGACTAGGAAGTATCTTAAAACCTATGGATTGCTATGTCTCTGAAAGAGAATCAAGTGTGTGTACAGGGGCATAAACGCAGCAGTGATAGGATTGGAGAGGTTCGGTGAGCAAATGAAGACCCTTTGAAGTCATATTGCATGGTACCCATTCCACGGGTCTCAACTCTCCAGGTTTAAGGTATTCTTCCTTCAGCTAAAACATGCATGTGGAACCCAGAGTATGATCAACCGTGTGATCGGGAGACGTGTTCCAATATGTGTCAGTTTTCGTCCCCTGGTACTCGGGTGCAACATTCCAGACGCTTTACTAACACTCTCCCGACTTGGAGAGTCAGTGCCTTTAACCTCCTGTTTGGCCCAGTTTGCAATTTCTGCGGAAGATGAACAGGAATAGGGAGAACCAATGACAGACTAGCTGGAGGTGTCTGGACGGGCAAATTTAACTCTCATTTCCCACCAGGAAGAGGAATTAACCAAAGGCTCAGCGTGCCGTGCCGGAACCAGATTAGGGCCTGAAGCCATCCTGCGGTGTTGCGGCCAGCTCACGAGAAAGCGAGTTGAAGAAAGGAGCTCAGGGGCACTGTAATTCACAAACCTGCAGAGTTATAAATGACAGCTATCGTCCAAAAATATACTGAAGTAAGGCTGCCAAGAGGACTTGAAAGCGGGGCAGAATTGCAGGAAACCGATTTCAGGAGGTAGACTGGAATTGCATTGAAAGCATAGGAAAAGAGGCAGAACGTCCACAATGATGCACTTGGCCAAAAAGGGCGTATGCGTTTTTTCCTGAATATATTCAGGAAAAAACGCATACGCCCTTTTTGGCCAACCAAGCAAGCTTGCAAAGGAAATCTGCACTACAATGAAGTCTCACTTCCCCCCGGTCAAAAGGGCCATCTGAAAAAAGTGTAAAATCCAGAAAGGCAGGACAGGCCATGGAGAACTGGGAGCCTTGTTATGCTGATGGGCGGGATGTAAATTGCCAACAGCCACTCGGGAGAAGTGTATGGTGTTTCCTGAAACATCTAAAAAACAAAGCAACAGAGCCTAGGGCACTTCCACTTATGGTCCTATAGCTTAGGGAAATTAAAATCAAAAAGACACAGCCACCCCAAAGGTTGGGACGGCTCTGTTTACAAGAACCTGGTTTACGGTACAAGTTCAATATCGCAGAAAGTGAAAAATGGATAAAGAAGTTGTGGTACTTACGTACAATGCAGTATCACTCAGCAATGAAATCTATGTCATCAGGCCCGTAGCAGCATAATGAGTGGATTCAGGTATGATGATTCTAACTGAAATAAGTCACACAGGAAAAGAAACATCATAAGATATCACTAATACACGGAATGTAACCTTGGCTACACAGGAACTGAATTACAAAACAGAACAGGGTCTCAAATTTAGAAAACCAACTTATGCTTGCTTAAGGGGAAAGGTGAGTTGGGGTGCTGCATAAAACCAGAGATTGAAATGAGCACAGATAAAGTTCCTTAAGCCAAATATGGAATAGACAAGAGCTACTCCTTGCTCAACGAAATGGACTCAACACCCCATATTAAATGCCTAAGAGTGTACCTGACTAGGAAGTATCTTAAAACCTATGGATTGCTATGTCTCTGAAAGAGAATCAAGTGTGTGTACAGGGGCATAAACGCAGCAGTGATAGGATTGGAGAGGTTCGGTGAGCAAATGAAGACCCTTTGAAGTCATATTGCATGGTACCCATTCCACGGGTCTCAACTCTCCAGGTTTAAGGTATTCTTCCTTCAGCTAAAACATGCATGTGGAACCCAGAGTATGATCAACCGTGTGATCGGGAGACGTGTTCCAATATGTGTCAGTTTTCGTCCCCTGGTACTCGGGTGCAACATTCCAGACGCTTTACTAACACTCTCCCGACTTGGAGAGTCAGTGCCTTTAACCTCCTGTTTGGCCCAGTTTGCAATTTCTGCGGAAGATGAACAGGAATAGGGAGAACCAATGAGAGACTAGCTGGAGGTGTCTGGACGGGCAAATTTAACTCTCATTTGCCACCAGGAAAAGGAATTAACCAAAGGCTCAGCGTGCCGTGCCGGAACCAGATTAGGGCCTGAAGCCATCCTGCGGTGTTGCGGCCAGCTCACGAGAAAGCGAGTTGAAGAAAGGAGCTCAGGGGCACTGTAATTCACAAACCTGCAGAGTTATAAATGACAGCTATCGTCCAAAAATATACTGAAGTAAGGCTGCCAAGAGGACTTGAAAGCGGGGCAGAATTGCAGGAAACCGATTTCAGGAGGTAGACTGGAATTGCATTGAAAGCATAGGAAAAGAGGCAGAACGTCCACAATGATGCACTTGGCCAAAAAGGGCGTATGCGTTTTTTCCTGAATATATTCAGGAAAAAACGCATACGCCCTTTTTGGCCAACCAAGCAAGCTTGCAAAGGAAATCTGCACTACAATGAAGTCTCACTTCCCCCCGGTCAAAAGGGCCATCTGAAAAAAGTGTAAAATCCAGAAAGGCAGGACAGGCCATGGAGAACTGGGAGCCTTGTTATGCTGATGGGCGGGATGTCAATTGCCAACAGCCACTCGGGAGAAGTGTATGGTGTTTCCTGAAACATCTAAAAAACAAAGCAACAGAGCCTAGGGCACTTCCACTTATGGTCCTATAGCTTAGGGAAATTAAAATCAAAAAGACACAGCCACCCCAAAGGTTGGGACGGCTCTGTTTACAAGAACCTGGTTTACGGTACAAGTTCAATATCGCAGAAAGTGAAAAATGGATAAAGAAGTTGTGGTACTTACGTACAATGCAGTATCACTCAGCAATGAAATCTATGTCATCAGGCCCGTAGCAGCATAATGAGTGGATTCAGGTATGATGATTCTAACTGAAATAAGTCACACAGGAAAAGAAACATCATAAGATATCACTAATACACGGAATGTAACCTTGGCTACACAGGAACTGAATTACAAAACAGAACAGGGTCTCAAATTTAGAAACCCAACTTATGCTTGCTTAAGGGGAAAGGTGAGTTGGGGTGCTGCATAAAACCAGAGATTGAAATGAGCACAGATAAAGTTCCTTAAGCCAAATATGGAATAGACAAGAGCTACTCCTTGCTCAACGAAATGGACTCAACACCCCATTTTAAATGCCTAAGAGTGTACCTGACTAGGAAGTATCTTAAAACCTATGGATTGCTATGTCTCTGAAAGAGAATCAAGTGTGTGTACAGGGGCATAAACGCAGCAGTGATAGGATTGGAGAGGTTCGGTGAGCAAATGAAGACCCTTTGAAGTCATATTGCATGGTACCCATTCCACGGGTCTCAACTCTCCAGGTTTAAGGGATTCTTCCTTCAGCTAAAACATGCATGTGGAACCCAGAGTATGATCAACCGTGTGATCGGGAGACGTGTTCCAATATGTGTCAGTTTTCGTCCCCTGGTACTCGGGTGCAACATTCCAGACGCTTTACTAACACTCTCCCGACTTGGAGAGTCAGTGCCTTTAACCTCCTGTTTGGCCCAGTTTGCAATTTCTGCAGAAGATGAACAGGAATAGGGAGAACCAATGACAGACTAGCTGGAGGTGTCTGGACGGGCAAATTTAACTCTCATTTCCCACCAGGAAGAGGAATTAACCAAAGGCTCAGCGTGCCGTGCCGGAACCAGATTAGGGCCTGAAGCCATCCTGCGGTGTTGCGGCCAGCTCACGAGAAAGCGAGTTGAAGAAAGGAGCTCAGGGGCACTGTAATTCACAAACCTGCAGAGTTATAAATGACAGCTATCGTCCAAAAATATACTGAAGTAAGGCTGCCAAGAGGACTTGAAAGCGGGGCAGAATTGCAGGAAACCGATTTCAGGAGGTAGACTGGAATTGCATTGAAAGCATAGGAAAAGAGGCAGAACGTCCACAATGATGCACTTGGCCAAAAAGGGCGTATGCGTTTTTTCCTGAATATATTCAGGAAAAAACGCATACGCCCTTTTTGGCCAACCAAGCAAGCTTGCAAAGGAAATCTGCACTACAGTGAAGTCTCACTTCTCCCCGGTCAAAAGGGCCATCTGAAAAAAGTGTAAAATCCAGAAAGGCAGGACAGGCCATGGAGAACTGGGAGCCTTGTTATGCTGATGGGCGGGATGTAAATTGCCAACAGCCACTCGGGAGAAGTGTATGGTGTTTCCTGAAACATCTAAAAAACAAAGCAACAGAGCCTAGGGCACTTCCACTTATGGTCCTATAGCTTAGGGAAATTAAAATCAAAAAGACACAGCCACCCCAAAGGTTGGGACGGCTCTGTTTACAAGAACCTGGTTTACGGTACAAGTTCAATATCGCAGAAAGTGAAAAATGGATAAAGAAGTTGTGGTACTTACGTACAATGCAGTATCACTCAGCAATGAAATCTATGTCATCAGGCCCGTAGCAGCATAATGAGTGGATTCAGGTTTGATGATTCTAACTGAAATAAGTCAAACAGGAAAAGAAACATCATAAGATATCACTAATACACGGAATGTAAACTTGGCTACACAGGAACTGAATTACAAAACAGAACAGGGTCTCAAATTTAGAAACCCAACTTATGCTTGCTTAAGGGGAAAGGTGAGTTGGGGTGCTGCATAAAACCAGAGATTGAAATGAGCACAGATAAAGTTCCTTAAGCCAAATATGGAATAGACAAGAGCTACTCCTTGCTCAACGAAATGGACTCAACACCCCATATTAAATGCCTAAGACTGTACATGACTAGGTAGTATCTTAAAACCTATGGATTGCTATGTCTCTGAAAGAGAATCAAGGGTGTGTACAGGGGCATAAACGCAGCAGTGATAGGACTGGAGAGGTTCGGTGAGCAAATGAAGACACTTTGAAGTCATATTGCATGGTACCCATTCCACGGGTCTCAACTCTCCAGGTTTAAGGGATTCTTCCTTCAGCTAAAACATGCATGTGGAACCCAGAGTATGATCAACCGTGTGATCGGGAGACGTGTTCCAATATGTCTCAGTTTTCGTCCCCTGGTACTCGGGTGCAACATTCCAGACGCTTTACTAACACTCTCCCGACTTGTAGAGTCAGTGCCTTTAACCTCCTGTTTGGCCCAGTTTGCAATTTCTGCGGAAGATGAACAGGAATAGGGAGAACCAATGAGAGACTAGCTGGAGGTGTCTGGACGGGCAAATTTAACTCTCATTTCCCACCAGGAAGAGGAATTAACCAAAGGCTCAGCGTGCCGTGCCGGAACCAGATTAGGGCCTGAAGCCATCCTGCGGTGTTGCGGCCAGCTCACGAGAAAGCGAGTTGAAGAAAGGAGCTCAGGGGCACTGTAATTCACAAACCTGCAGAGTTATAAATGACAGCTATCGTCCAAAAATATACTGAAGTAAGGCTGCCAAGAGGACTTGAAAGCGGGGCAGAATTGCAGGAAACCGATTTCAGGAGGTAGACTGGAATTGCATTTAAAGCATAGGAAAAGAGGCAGAACGTCCACAATGATGCACTTGGCCAAAAAGGGCGTATGCGTTTTTTCCTGAATATATTCAGGAAAAAACGCATACGCCCTTTTTGGCCAACCAAGCAAGCTTGCAAAGGAAATCTGCACTACAATGAAGTCTCACTTCCCCCCGGTCAAAAGGGCCATCTGAAAAAAGTGTAAAATCCAGAAAGGCAGGACAGGCCATGGAGAACTGGGAGCCTTGTTATGCTGATGGGCGGGATGTAAATTGCCAACAGCCACTCGGGAGAAGTGTATGGTGTTTCCTGAAACATCTAAAAAACAAAGCAACAGAGCCTAGGGCACTTCCACTTATGGTCCTATAGCTTAGGGAAATTAAAATCAAAAAGACACAGCCACCCCAAAGGTTGGGACGGCTCTGTTTACAAGAACCTGGTTTACGGTACAAGTTCAATATCGCAGAAAGTGAAAAATGGATAAAGAAGTTGTGGTACTTACGTACAATGCAGTATCACTCAGCAATGAAATCTATGTCATCAGGCCCGTAGCAGCATAATGAGTGGATTCAGGTACGATGATTCTAACTGAAATAAGTCACACAGGAAAAGAAACATCATAAGATATCACTAATACACGGAATGTAACCTTGGCTACACAGGAACTGAATTACAAAACAGAACAGGGTCTCAAATTTAGAAAACCAACTTATGCTTGCTTAAGGGGAAAGGTGAGTTGGGGTGCTGCATAAAACCAGAGATTGAAATGAGCACAGATAAAGTTCCTTAAGCCAAATATGGAATAGACAAGAGCTACTCCTTGCTCAACGAAATGGACTCAACACCCCATATTAAATGCCTAAGAGTGTACATGACTAGGAAGTATCTTAAAACCTATGGATTGCTATGTCTCTGAAAGAGAATCAAGTGTGTGTACAGGGGCATAAACGCAGCAGTGATAGGATTGGAGAGGTTCGGTGAGCAAATGAAGACCCTTTGAAGTCATATTTCATGGTACCCATTCCACGGGTCACAACTCTCCAGGTTTAAGGTATTCTTCCTTCAGCTAAAACATGCATGTGGAACCCAGAGTATGATCAACCGTGTGATCGGGAGACGTGTTCCAATATGTCTCAGTTTTCGTCCCCAGGTACTCGGGTGCAACATACCAGACGCTTTACTAACACTCTCCCGACTTGGAGAGTCAGTGCCTTTAACCTCCTGTTTGGCCCAGTTTGCAATTTCTGCGGAAGATGAACAGGAATAGGGAGAACCAATGAGAGACTAGCTGGAGGTGTCTGGACGGGCAAATTTAACTCTCATTTCCCACCAGGAAGAGGAATTAACCAAAGGCTCAGCGTGCCGTGCCGGAACCAGATTAGGGCCTGAAGCCATCCTGCGGTGTTGCGGCCAGCTCACGAGAAAGCGAGTTGAAGAAAGGAGCTCAGGGGCACTGTAATTCACAAACCTGCAGAGTTATAAATGACAGCTATCGTCCAAAAATATACTGAAGTAAGGCTGCCAAGAGGACTTGAAAGCGGGGCAGAATTGCAGGAAACCGATTTCAGGAGGTAGACTGGAATTGCATTGAAAGCATAGGAAAAGAGGCAGAACGTCCACAATGATGCACTTGGCCAAAAAGGGCGTATGCGTTTTTTCCTGAATATATTCAGGAAAAAACGCATACGCACTTTTTGGCCAACCAAGCAAGCTTGCAAAGGAAATCTGCACTACAATGAAGTCTCACTTCCACCCGCTCAAAAGGGCCATCTGAAAAAAGTGTAAAATCCAGAAAGGCAGGACAGGCCATGGAGAACTGGGAGCCTTGTTATGCTGATGGGCGGGATGTAAATTGCCAACAGCCACTCGGGAGAAGTGTATGGTGTTTCCTGAAACATCTAAAAAACAAAGCAACAGAGCCTAGGGCACTTCCACTTATGGTCCTATAGCTTAGGGAAATTAAAATCAAAAAGACACAGCCACCCCAAAGGTTGGGACGGCTCTGTTTACAAGAACCTGATTTACGGTACAAGTTCAATATCGCAGAAAGTGAAAAATGGATAAAGAAGATGTGGTACTTACATACAATGCAGTATCACTCAGCAATGAAATCTATGTCATCAGGCCCGTAGCAGCATAATGAGTGGATTCAGGTACGATGATTCTAACTGAAATAAGTCACACAGGAAAAGAAACATCATAAGATATCACTAATACACGGAATGTAACCTTGGCTACACAGGAACTGGATTACAAAACAGAACAGGGTCTCAAATTTAGAAAACCAACTTATGCTTGCTTAAGGGGAAAGGTGAGTTGGGGTGCTGCATAAAACCAGAGATTGAAATGAGCACAGATAAAGTTCCTTAAGCCAAATATGGAATAGACAAGAGCTACTCCTTGCTCAACGAAATGGACTCAACACCCCATATTAAATGCCTAAGAGTTTACCTGACTAGGAAGTATCTTAAAACCTATGGATTGCTATGTCTCTGAAAGAGAATCAAGTGTGTGTACAGGGGCATAAACGCAGCAGTGATAGGATTGGAGAGGTTCGGTGAGCAAATGAAGACCCTTTGAAGTCATATTGCATGGTACCCATTCCACGGGTCTCAACTCTCCAGGTTTAAGGGATTCTTCCTTCAGCTAAAACATGCATGTGGAACCCAGAGTATGATCAACCGTGTGAGCGGGAGACGTGTTCCAATATGTGTCAGTTTTCGTCCCCAGGTACTCGGGAGCAACATTCCAGACGCTTTACTAACACTCTCCCGACTTGGAGAGTCAGTGCCTTTAACCTCCTGTTTGGCCCAGTTTGCAATTTCTGCGGAAGATGAACAGGAATAGGGAGAACCAATGAGAGACTAGCTGGAGGTGTCTGGACGGGCAAATTTAACTCTCATTTCCCACCAGGAAGAGGAATTAACCAAAGGCTCAGCGTGCCGTGCCGGAACCAGATTAGGGCCTGAAGCCATCCTGCGGTGTTGCGGCCAGCTCACGAGAAAGCGAGTTGAAGAAAGGAGCTCAGGGGCACTGTAATTCACAAACATGCAGAGTTATAAATGACAGCTATCGTCCAAAAATATACTGAAGTAAGGCTGCCAAGAGGACTTGAAAGCGGGGCAGAATTGCAGGAAACCGATTTCAGGAGGTAGACTGGAATTGCATTGAAAGCATAGGAAAAGAGGCAGAACGTCCACAATGATGCACTTGGCCAAAAAGGGCGTATGCGTTTTTTCCTGAATATATTCAGGAAAAAACGCATACGCCCTTTTTGGCCAACCAAGCAAGCTTGCAAAGGAAATCTGCACTACAGTGAAGTCTCACTTCCCCCCGGTCAAAAGGGCCATCTGAAAAAAGTGTAAAATCCAGAAAGGCAGGACAGGCCATGGAGAACTGGGAGCCTTGTTATGCTGATGGGCGGGATGTAAATTGCCAACAGCCACTCGGGAGAAGTGTATGGTGTTTCCTGAAACATCTAAAAAACAAAGCAACAGAGCCTAGGGCACTTCCACTTATGGTCCTATAGCTTAGGGAAATTAAAATCAAAAGACACAGCCACCCCAAAGGTTGGGACGGCTCTGTTTACAAGAACCTGGTTTACGGTACAAGTTCAATATCGCAGAAAGTGAAAAATGGATAAAGAAGTTGTGGTACTTACGTACAATGCAGTATCACTCAGCAATGAAATCTATGTCATCAGGCCCGTAGCAGCATATTGAGTGGATTCAGGTACGATGATTCTAACTGAAATAAGTCACACAGGAAAAGAAACATCATAAGATATCACTAATACACGGAATGTAACCTTGGCTACACAGGAACTGAATTACAAAACACAACAGGGTCTCAAATTTAGAAAACCAACTTATGCTTGCTTAAGGGGAAAGGTGAGTTGGGGTGCTGCATAAAACCAGAGATTGAAATGAGCACAGATAAAGTTCCTTAAGCCAAATATGGAATAGACAAGAGCTACTCCTTGCTCAACGAAATGGACTCAAACCCCATATTAAACACCTAAGAATATACCTGACTAGGAAATATCTTAAAACCTATGGATTGCTATGTCTCCGAAAGAGAATCAAGCGTGTGTACAGGGGCATAAACGCAGCAGTGATAGGACTGGAGAGGTTCGGTGAGCAAATGAAGACCCTTTGAAGTCATATTGCATGGTACCCATTCCACGGGTCTCAACTCTCCAGGTTTAAGGTATTCTTCCTTCAGCTAAAACATGCATGTGGAACCCAGAGTATGATCAACCGTGTGATCGGGAGACGTGTTCCAATATGTGTCAGTTTTCGTCCCCTGGTACTCGGGTGCAACATTCCAGACGCTTTACTAACACTCTCCCGACTTGGAGAGTCAGTGCCTTTAACCTCCTGTTTGGCCCAGTTTGCAATTTCTGCGGAAGATGAACAGGAATAGGGAGAACCAATGAGAGACTAGCTGGAGGTGTCTGGACGGGCAAATTTAACTCTCATTTCCCACCAGGAAGAGGAATTAACCAAAGGCTCAGCGTGCCGTGCCGGAACCAGATTAGGGCCTGAAGCCATCCTGCGGTGTTGCGGCCAGCTCACGAGAAAGCGAGTTGAAGAAAGGAGCTCAGGGTCACTGTAATTCACAAACCTGCAGAGTTATAAATGACAGCTATCGTCCACAAATATACTGAAGTAAGGCTGCCAAGAGGACTTGAAAGCGGGGCAGAATTGCAGGAAACCGATTTCAGGAGGTAGACTGGAATTGCATTGAAAGCATAGGAAAAGAGGCAGAACGTCCACAATGATGCACTTGGCCAAAAAGGGCGTATGCGTTTTTTCCTGAATATATTCAGGAAAAAACGCATACGCCCTTTTTGGCCAACCAAGCAAGCTTGCAAAGGAAATCTGCACTACAATGAAGTCTCACTTCCCCCCGGTCAAAAGGGCCATCTGAAAAAAGTGTAAAATCCAGAAAGGCAGGACAGGCCATGGAGAACTGGGAGCCTTGTTATGCTGATGGGCGGGATGTAAATTGCCAACAGCCACTCGGGAGAAGTGTATGGTGTTTCCTGAAACATCTAAAAAACAAAGCAACAGAGCCTAGGGCACTTCCACTTATGGTCCTATAGCTTAGGGAAATTAAAATCAAAAGACACAGCCACCCCAAAGGTTGGGACGGCTCTGTTTACAAGAACCACGTTTACGGTACAAGTTCAATATCGCAGAAAGTGAAAAATGGATAAAGAAGTTGTGGTACTTACGTACAATGCAGTATCACTCAGCAATGAAATCTATATCATCAGGCCCGTAGCAGCATATTGAGTGGATTCAGGTATGATGATTCTAACTGAAATAAGTCACACAGGAAAAGAAACATCATAAGATATCACTAATACACGGAATGTAACCTTGGCTACACAGGAACTGAATTACAAAACAGAACAGGGTCTCAAATTTAGAAAACCAACTTATGCTTGCTTAAGGGGAAAGGTGAGTTGGGGTGCTGCATAAAACCAGAGATTGAAATGAGCACAGATAAAGTTCCTTAAGCCAAATATGGAATAGACAAGAGCTACTCCTTGCTCAACGAAATGGACTCAACACCCCATATTAAATGCCTAAGAGTTTACCTGACTAGGAAGTATCTTAAAACCTATGGATTGCTATGTCTCTGAAAGAGAATCAAGTGTGTGTACAGGGGCATAAACGCAGCAGTGATAGGATTGGAGAGGTTCGGTGAGCAAATGAAGACCCTTTGAAGTCATATTGCATGGTACCCATTCCACGGCTCTCAACTCTCCAGGTTTAAGGGATTCTTCCTTCAGCTAAAACATGCATGTGGAACCCAGAGTATGATCAACCGTGTGAGCGGGAGACGTGTTCCAATATGTGTCAGTTTTCGTCCCCAGGTACTCGGGAGCAACATTCCAGACGCTTTACTAACACTCTCCCGACTTGGAGAGTCAGTGCCTTTAACCTCCTGTTTGGCCCAGTTTGCAATTTCTGCGGAAGATGAACAGGAATAGGGAGAACCAATGAGAGACTAGCTGGAGGTGTCTGGACGGGCAAATTTAACTCTCATTTCCCACCAGGAAGAGGAATTAACCAAAGGCTCAGCGTGCCGTGCCGGAACCAGATTAGGGCCTGAAGCCATCCTGCGGTGTTGCGGCCAGCTCACGAGAAAGCGAGTTGAAGAAAGGAGCTCAGGGGCACTGTAATTCACAAACCTGCAGAGTTATAAATGACAGCTATCGTCCAAAAATATACTGAAGTAAGGCTGCCAAGAGGACTTGAAAGCGGGGCAGAATTGCAGGAAACCGATTTCAGGAGGTAGACTGGAATTGCATTGAAAGCATAGGAAAAGAGGCAGAACGTCCACAATGATGCACTTGGCCAAAAAGGGCGTATGCGTTTTTTCCTGAATATATTCAGGAAAAAACGCATACGCCCTTTTTGGCCAACCAAGCAAGCTTGCAAAGGAAATCTGCACTACAGTGAAGTCTCACTTCCCCCCGGTCAAAAGGGCCATCTGAAAAAAGTGTAAAATCCAGAAAGGCAGGACAGGCCATGGAGAACTGGGAGCCTTGTTATGCTGATGGGCGGGATGTAAATTGCCAACAGCCACTCGGGAGAAGTGTATGGTGTTTCCTGAAACATCTAAAAAACAAAGCAACAGAGCCTAGGGCACTTCCACTTATGGTCCTATAGCTTAGGGAAATTAAAATCAAAAGACACAGCCACCCCAAAGGTTGGGACGGCTCTGTTTACAAGAACCTGGTTTACGGTACAAGTTCAATATCGCAGAAAGTGAAAAATGGATAAAGAAGTTGTGGTACTTACGTACAATGCAGTATCACTCAGCAATGAAATCTATGTCATCAGGCCCGTAGCAGCATATTGAGTGGATTCAGGTACGATGATTCTAACTGAAATAAGTCACACAGGAAAAGAAACATCATAAGATATCACTAATACACGGAATGTAACCTTGGCTACACAGGAACTGAATTACAAAACACAACAGGGTCTCAAATTTAGAAAACCAACTTATGCTTGCTTAAGGGGAAAGGTGAGTTGGGGTGCTGCATAAAACCAGAGATTGAAATGAGCACAGATAAAGTTCCTTAAGCCAAATATGGAATAGACAAGAGCTACTCCTTGCTCAACGAAATGGACTCAACACCCCATATTAAACACCTAAGAATATACCTGACTAGGAAATATCTTAAAACCTATGGATTGCTATGTCTCCGAAAGAGAATCAAGCGTGTGTACAGGGGCATAAACGCAGCAGTGATAGGACTGGAGAGGTTCGGTGAGCAAATGAAGACCCTTTGAAGTCATATTGCATGGTACCCATTCCACGGGTCTCAACTCTCCAGGTTTAAGGTATTCTTCCTTCAGCTAAAACATGCATGTGGAACCCAGAGTATGATCAACCGTGTGATCGGGAGACGTGTTCCAATATGTGTCAGTTTTCGTCCCCTGGTACTCGGGTGCAACATTCCAGACGCTTTACTAACACTCTCCCGACTTGGAGAGTCAGTGCCTTTAACCTCCTGTTTGGCCCAGTTTGCAATTTCTGCGGAAGATGAACAGGAATAGGGAGAACCAATGAGAGACTAGCTGGAGGTGTCTGGACGGGCAAATTTAACTCTCATTTCCCACCAGGAAGAGGAATTAACCAAAGGCTCAGCGTGCCGTGCCGGAACCAGATTAGGGCCTGAAGCCATCCTGCGGTGTTGCGGCCAGCTCACGAGAAAGCGAGTTGAAGAAAGGAGCTCAGGGTCACTGTAATTCACAAACCTGCAGAGTTATAAATGACAGCTATCGTCCACAAATATACTGAAGTAAGGCTGCCAAGAGGACTTGAAAGCGGGGCAGAATTGCAGGAAACCGATTTCAGGAGGTAGACTGGAATTGCATTGAAAGCATAGGAAAAGAGGCAGAACGTCCACAATGATGCACTTGGCCAAAAAGGGCGTATGCGTTTTTTCCTGAATATATTCAGGAAAAAACGCATACGCCCTTTTTGGCCAACCAAGCAAGCTTGCAAAGGAAATCTGCACTACAATGAAGTCTCACTTCCCCCCGGTCAAAAGGGCCATCTGAAAAAAGTGTAAAATCCAGAAAGGCAGGACAGGCCATGGAGAACTGGGAGCCTTGTTATGCTGATGGGCGGGATGTAAATTGCCAACAGCCACTCGGGAGAAGTGTATGGTGTTTCCTGAAACATCTAAAAAACAAAGCAACAGAGCCTAGGGCACTTCCACTTATGGTCCTATAGCTTAGGGAAATTAAAATCAAAAGACACAGCCACCCCAAAGGTTGGGACGGCTCTGTTTACAAGAACCACGTTTACGGTACAAGTTCAATATCGCAGAAAGTGAAAAATGGATAAAGAAGTTGTGGTACTTACGTACAATGCAGTATCACTCAGCAATGAAATCTATATCATCAGGCCCGTAGCAGCATATTGAGTGGATTCAGGTATGATGATTCTAACTGAAATAAGTCACACAGGAAAAGAAACATCATAAGATATCACTAATACACGGAATGTAACCTTGGCTACACAGGAACTGAATTACAAAACAGAACAGGGTCTCAAATTTAGAAAACCAACTTATGCTTGCTTAAGGGGAAAGGTGAGTTGGGGTGCTGCATAAAACCAGAGATTGAAATGAGCACAGATAAAGTTCCTTAAGCCAAATATGGAATAGACAAGAGCTACTCCTTGCTCAACGAAATGGACTCAACACCCCATATTAAATGCCTAAGAGTGTACATGACTAGGAAGTATCTTAAAACCTATGGATTGCTATGTCTCTGAAAGAGAATCAAGGGTGTGTACAGGGGCATAAACGCAGCAGTGATAGGACTGGAGAGATTCGGTGAGCAAATGAAGACCCTTTGAAGTCATATTGCATGGTACCCATTCCATGGGTCTCAATTCTCCAGGTTTAAGGGATTCTTCCTTCAGCTAAAACATGCATGTGGAACCCAGAGTATGATCAACCGTGTGATCGGGAGACGTGTTCCAATATGTGTCAGTTTTCGTCCCCTGGTACTCGGGTGCAACATTCCAGACGCTTTACTAACACTCTCCCGACTTGGAGAGTCAGTGCCTTTAACCTCCTGTTTGGCCCAGTTTGCAATTTCTGCGGAAGATGAACAGGAATAGGGAGAACCAATGAGAGACTAGCTGGAGGTGTCTGGACGGGCAAATTTAACTCTCATTTCCCACCAGGAAGAGGAATTAACCAAAGGCTCAGCGTGCCGTGCCGGAACCAGATTAGGGCCTGAAGCCATCCTGCGGTGTTGCGGCCAGCTCACGAGAAAGCGAGTTGAAGAAAGGAGCTCAGGGGCACTGTAATTCACAAACCTGCAGAGTTATAAATGACAGCTATCGTCCAAAAATATACTGAAGTAAGGCTGCCAAGAGGACTTGAAAGCGGGGCAGAATTGCAGGAAACCGATTTCAGGAGGTAGACTGGAATTGCATTGAAAGCATAGGAAAAGAGGCAGAACGTCCACAATGATGCACTTGGCCAAAAAGGGCGTATGCGTTTTTTCCTGAATATATTCAGGAAAAAACGCATACGCCCTTTTTGGCCAACCAAGCAAGCTTGCAAAGGAAATCTGCACTACAGTGAAGTCTCACTTCCCCCCGGTCAAAAGGGCCATCTGAAAAAAGTGTAAAATCCAGAAAGGCAGGACAGGCCATGGAGAACTGGGAGCCTTGTTATGCTGATGGGCGGGATGTAAATTGCCAACAGCCACTCGGGAGAAGTGTATGGTGTTTCCTGAAACATCTAAAAAACAAAGCAACAGAGCCTAGGGCACTTCCACTTATGGTCCTATAGCTTAGGGAAATTAAAATCAAAAAGACACAGCCACCCCAAAGGTTGGGACGGCTCTGTTTACAAGAACCTGGTTTACGGTACAAGTTCAATATCGCAGAAAGTGAAAAATGGATAAAGAAGTTGTGGTACTTACGTACAATGCAGTATCACTCAGCAATGAAATCTATGTCATCAGGCCCGTAGCAGCATAATGAGTGGATTCAGGTATGATGATTCTAACTGAAATAAGTCACACAGGAAAAGAAACATCATAAGATATCACTAATACACGGAATGTAACCTTGGCTACACAGGAACTGAATTACAAAACAGAACAGGGTCTCAAATTTAGAAACCCAACTTATGCTTGCTTAAGGGGAAAGGTGAGTTGGGGTGCTGCATAAAACCAGAGATTGAAATGAGCACAGATAAAGTTCCTTAAGCCAAATATGGAATAGACAAGAGCTACTCCTTGCTCAACGAAATGGACTCAACACCCCATATTAAATGCCTAAGACTGTACATGACTAGGTAGTATCTTAAAACCTATGGATTGCTATGTCTCTGAAAGAGAATCAAGGGTGTGTACAGGGGCATAAACGCAGCAGTGATAGGACTGGAGAGGTTCGGTGAGCAAATGAAGACACTTTGAAGTCATATTGCATGGTACCCATTCCACGGGTCTCAACTCTCCAGGTTTAAGGGATTCTTCCTTCAGCTAAAACATGCATGTGGAACCCAGAGTATGATCAACCGTGTGATCGGGAGACGTGTTCCAATATGTCTCAGTTTTCGTCCCCTGGTACTCGGGTGCAACATTCCAGACGCTTTACTAACACTCTCCCGACTTGTAGAGTCAGTGCCTTTAACCTCCTGTTTGGCCCAGTTTGCAATTTCTGCGGAAGATGAACAGGAATAGGGAGAACCAATGAGAGACTAGCTGGAGGTGTCTGGACGGGCAAATTTAACTCTCATTTCCCACCAGGAAGAGGAATTAACCAAAGGCTCAGCGTGCCGTGCCGGAACCAGATTAGGGCCTGAAGCCATCCTGCGGTGTTGCGGCCAGCTCACGAGAAAGCGAGTTGAAGAAAGGAGCTCAGGGGCACTGTAATTCACAAACCTGCAGAGTTATAAATGACAGCTATCGTCCAAAAATATACTGAAGTAAGGCTGCCAAGAGGACTTGAAAGCGGGGCAGAATTGCAGGAAACCGATTTCAGGAGGTAGACTGGAATTGCATTTAAAGCATAGGAAAAGAGGCAGAACGTCCACAATGATGCACTTGGTCAAAAAGGGCGTATGCGTTTTTTCCTGAATATATTCAGGAAAAAACGCATACGCCCTTTTTGGCCAACCAAGCAAGCTTGCAAAGGAAATCTGCACTACAATGAAGTCTCACTTCCCCCCGGTCAAAAGGGCCATCTGAAAAAAGTGTAAAATCCAGAAAGGCAGGACAGGCCATGGAGAACTGGGAGCCTTGTTATGCTGATGGGCGGGATGTAAATTGCCAACAGCCACTCGGGAGAAGTGTATGGTGTTTCCTGAAACATCTAAAAAACAAAGCAACAGAGCCTAGGGCACTTCCACTTATGGTCCTATAGCTTAGGGAAATTAAAATCAAAAAGACACAGCCACCCCAAAGGTTGGGACGGCTCTGTTTACAAGAACCTGGTTTACGGTACAAGTTCAATATCGCAGAAAGTGAAAAATGGATAAAGAAGTTGTGGTACTTACGTACAATGCAGTATCACTCAGCAATGAAATCTATGTCATCAGGCCCGTAGCAGCATAATGAGTGGATTCAGGTACGATGATTCTAACTGAAATAAGTCACACAGGAAAAGAAACATCATAAGATATCACTAATACACGGAATGTAACCTTGGCTACACAGGAACTGAATTACAAAACAGAACAGGGTCTCAAATTTAGAAAACCAACTTATGCTTGCTTAAGGGGAAAGGTGAGTTGGGGTGCTGCATAAAACCAGAGATTGAAATGAGCACAGATAAAGTTCCTTAAGCCAAATATGGAATAGACAAGAGCTACTCCTTGCTCAACGAAATGGACTCAACACCCCATATTAAATGCCTAAGAGTGTACATGACTAGGAAGTATCTTAAAACCTATGGATTGCTATGTCTCTGAAAGAGAATCAAGTGTGTGTACAGGGGCATAAACGCAGCAGTGATAGGATTGGAGAGGTTCGGTGAGCAAATGAAGACCCTTTGAAGTCATATTTCATGGTACCCATTCCACGGGTCACAACTCTCCAGGTTTAAGGTATTCTTCCTTCAGCTAAAACATGCATGTGGAACCCAGAGTATGATCAACCGTGTGATCGGGAGACGTGTTCCAATATGTCTCAGTTTTCGTCCCCAGGTACTCGGGTGCAACATACCAGACGCTTTACTAACACTCTCCCGACTTGGAGAGTCAGTGCCTTTAACCTCCTGTTTGGCCCAGTTTGCAATTTCTGCGGAAGATGAACAGGAATAGGGAGAACCAATGAGAGACTAGCTGGAGGTGTCTGGACGGGCAAATTTAACTCTCATTTCCCACCAGGAAGAGGAATTAACCAAAGGCTCAGCGTGCCGTGCCGGAACCAGATTAGGGCCTGAAGCCATCCTGCGGTGTTGCGGCCAGCTCACGAGAAAGCGAGTTGAAGAAAGGAGCTCAGGGGCACTGTAATTCACAAACCTGCAGAGTTATAAATGACAGCTATCGTCCAAAAATATACTGAAGTAAGGCTGCCAAGAGGACTTGAAAGCGGGGCAGAATTGCAGGAAACCGATTTCAGGAGGTAGACTGGAATTGCATTGAAAGCATAGGAAAAGAGGCAGAACGTCCACAATGATGCACTTGGCCAAAAAGGGCGTATGCGTTTTTTCCTGAATATATTCAGGAAAAAACGCATACGCCCTTTTTGGCCAACCAAGCAAGCTTGCAAAGGAAATCTGCACTACAGTGAAGTCTCACTTCCCCCCGGTCAAAAGGGCCATCTGAAAAAAGTGTAAAATCCAGAAAGGCAGGACAGGCCATGGAGAACTGGGAGCCTTGTTATGCTGATGGGCGGGATGTCAATTGCCAACAGCCACTCGGGAGAAGTGTATGGTGTTTCCTGAAACATCTAAAAAACAAAGCAACAGAGCCTAGGGCACTTCCACTTATGGTCCTATAGCTTAGGGAAATTAAAATCAAAAGACACAGCCACCCCAAAGGTTGGGACGGCTCTGTTTACAAGAACCTGGTTTACGGTACAAGTTCAATATCGCAGAAAGTGAAAAATGGATAAAGAAGTTGTGGTACTTACGTACAATGCAGTATCACTCAGCAATGAAATCTATGTCATCAGGCCCGTAGCAGCATATTGAGTGGATTCAGGTACGATGATTCTAACTGAAATAAGTCACACAGGAAAAGAAACATCATAAGATATCACTAATACACGGAATGTAACCTTGGCTACACAGGAACTGAATTACAAAACACAACAGGGTCTCAAATTTAGAAAACCAACTTATGCTTGCTTAAGGGGAAAGGTGAGTTGGGGTGCTGCATAAAACCAGAGATTGAAATGAGCACAGATAAAGTTCCTTAAGCCAAATATGGAATAGACAAGAGCTACTCCTTGCTCAACGAAATGGACTCAACACCCCATATTAAACACCTAAGAATATACCTGACTAGGAAATATCTTAAAACCTATGGATTGCTATGTCTCCGAAAGAGAATCAAGCGTGTGTACAGGGGCATAAACGCAGCAGTGATAGGACTGGAGAGGTTCGGTGAGCAAATGAAGACCCTTTGAAGTCATATTGCATGGTACCCATTCCACGGGTCTCAACTCTCCAGGTTTAAGGTATTCTTCCTTCAGCTAAAACATGCATGTGGAACCCAGAGTATGATCAACCGTGTGATCGGGAGACGTGTTCCAATATGTGTCAGTTTTCGTCCCCTGGTACTCGGGTGCAACATTCCAGACGCTTTACTAACACTCTCCCGACTTGGAGAGTCAGTGCCTTTAACCTCCTGTTTGGCCCAGTTTGCAATTTCTGCGGAAGATGAACAGGAATAGGGAGAACCAATGAGAGACTAGCTGGAGGTGTCTGGACGGGCAAATTTAACTCTCATTTCCCACCAGGAAGAGGAATTAACCAAAGGCTCAGCGTGCCGTGCCGGAACCAGATTAGGGCCTGAAGCCATCCTGCGGTGTTGCGGCCAGCTCACGAGAAAGCGAGTTGAAGAAAGGAGCTCAGGGTCACTGTAATTCACAAACCTGCAGAGTTATAAATGACAGCTATCGTCCACAAATATACTGAAGTAAGGCTGCCAAGAGGACTTGAAAGCGGGGCAGAATTGCAGGAAACCGATTTCAGGAGGTAGACTGGAATTGCATTGAAAGCATAGGAAAAGAGGCAGAACGTCCACAATGATGCACTTGGCCAAAAAGGGCGTATGCGTTTTTTCCTGAATATATTCAGGAAAAAACGCATACGCCCTTTTTGGCCAACCAAGCAAGCTTGCAAAGGAAATCTGCACTACAATGAAGTCTCACTTCCCCCCGGTCAAAAGGGCCATCTGAAAAAAGTGTAAAATCCAGAAAGGCAGGACAGGCCATGGAGAACTGGGAGCCTTGTTATGCTGATGGGCGGGATGTAAATTGCCAACAGCCACTCGGGAGAAGTGTATGGTGTTTCCTGAAACATCTAAAAAACAAAGCAACAGAGCCTAGGGCACTTCCACTTATGGTCCTATAGCTTAGGGAAATTAAAATCAAAAGACACAGCCACCCCAAAGGTTGGGACGGCTCTGTTTACAAGAACCACGTTTACGGTACAAGTTCAATATCGCAGAAAGTGAAAAATGGATAAAGAAGTTGTGGTACTTACGTACAATGCAGTATCACTCAGCAATGAAATCTATATCATCAGGCCCGTAGCAGCATATTGAGTGGATTCAGGTATGATGATTCTAACTGAAATAAGTCACACAGGAAAAGAAACATCATAAGATATCACTAATACACGGAATGTAACCTTGGCTACACAGGAACTGAATTACAAAACAGAACAGGGTCTCAAATTTAGAAAACCAACTTATGCTTGCTTAAGGGGAAAGGTGAGTTGGGGTGCTGCATAAAACCAGAGATTGAAATGAGCACAGATAAAGTTCCTTAAGCCAAATATGGAATAGACAAGAGCTACTCCTTGCTCAACGAAATGGACTCAACACCCCATATTAAATGCCTAAGAGTTTACCTGACTAGGAAGTATCTTAAAACCTATGGATTGCTATGTCTCTGAAAGAGAATCAAGTGTGTGTACAGGGGCATAAACGCAGCAGTGATAGGATTGGAGAGGTTCGGTGAGCAAATGAAGACCCTTTGAAGTCATATTGCATGGTACCCATTCCACGGGTCTCAACTCTCCAGGTTTAAGGGATTCTTCCTTCAGCTAAAACATGCATGTGGAACCCAGAGTATGATCAACCGTGTGAGCGGGAGACGTGTTCCAATATGTGTCAGTTTTCGTCCCCAGGTACTCGGGAGCAACATTCCAGACGCTTTACTAACACTCTCCCGACTTGGAGAGTCAGTGCCTTTAACCTCCTGTTTGGCCCAGTTTGCAATTTCTGCGGAAGATGAACAGGAATAGGGAGAACCAATGAGAGACTAGCTGGAGGTGTCTGGACGGGCAAATTTAACTCTCATTTCCCACCAGGAAGAGGAATTAACCAAAGGCTCAGCGTGCCGTGCCGGAACCAGATTAGGGCCTGAAGCCATCCTGCGGTGTTGCGGCCAGCTCACGAGAAAGCGAGTTGAAGAAAGGAGCTCAGGGGCACTGTAATTCACAAACCTGCAGAGTTATAAATGACAGCTATCGTCCAAAAATATACTGAAGTAAGGCTGCCAAGAGGACTTGAAAGCGGGGCAGAATTGCAGGAAACCGATTTCAGGAGGTAGACTGGAATTGCATTGAAAGCATAGGAAAAGAGGCAGAACGTCCACAATGATGCACTTGGCCAAAAAGGGCGTATGCGTTTTTTCCTGAATATATTCAGGAAAAAACGCATACGCCCTTTTTGGCCAACCAAGCAAGCTTGCAAAGGAAATCTGCACTACAGTGAAGTCTCACTTCCCCCCGGTCAAAAGGGCCATCTGAAAAAAGTGTAAAATCCAGAAAGGCAGGACAGGCCATGGAGAACTGGGAGCCTTGTTATGCTGATGGGCGGGATGTAAATTGCCAACAGCCACTCGGGAGAAGTGTATGGTGTTTCCTGAAACATCTAAAAAACAAAGCAACAGAGCCTAGGGCACTTCCACTTATGGTCCTATAGCTTAGGGAAATTAAAATCAAAAGACACAGCCACCCCAAAGGTTGGGACGGCTCTGTTTACAAGAACCTGGTTTACGGTACAAGTTCAATATCGCAGAAAGTGAAAAATGGATAAAGAAGTTGTGGTACTTACGTACAATGCAGTATCACTCAGCAATGAAATCTATGTCATCAGGCCCGTAGCAGCATATTGAGTGGATTCAGGTACGATGATTCTAACTGAAATAAGTCACACAGGAAAAGAAACATCATAAGATATCACTAATACACGGAATGTAACCTTGGCTACACAGGAACTGAATTACAAAACACAACAGGGTCTCAAATTTAGAAAACCAACTTATGCTTGCTTAAGGGGAAAGGTGAGTTGGGGTGCTGCATAAAACCAGAGATTGAAATGAGCACAGATAAAGTTCCTTAAGCCAAATATGGAATAGACAAGAGCTACTCCTTGCTCAACGAAATGGACTCAACACCCCATATTAAACACCTAAGAATATACCTGACTAGGAAATATCTTAAAACCTATGGATTGCTATGTCTCCGAAAGAGAATCAAGCGTGTGTACAGGGGCATAAACGCAGCAGTGATAGGACTGGAGAGGTTCGGTGAGCAAATGAAGACCCTTTGAAGTCATATTGCATGGTACCCATTCCACGGGTCTCAACTCTCCAGGTTTAAGGTATTCTTCCTTCAGCTAAAACATGCATGTGGAACCCAGAGTATGATCAACCGTGTGATCGGGAGACGTGTTCCAATATGTGTCAGTTTTCGTCCCCTGGTACTCGGGTGCAACATTCCAGACGCTTTACTAACACTCTCCCGACTTGGAGAGTCAGTGCCTTTAACCTCCTGTTTGGCCCAGTTTGCAATTTCTGCGGAAGATGAACAGGAATAGGGAGAACCAATGAGAGACTAGCTGGAGGTGTCTGGACGGGCAAATTTAACTCTCATTTCCCACCAGGAAGAGGAATTAACCAAAGGCTCAGCGTGCCGTGCCGGAACCAGATTAGGGCCTGAAGCCATCCTGCGGTGTTGCGGCCAGCTCACGAGAAAGCGAGTTGAAGAAAGGAGCTCAGGGTCACTGTAATTCACAAACCTGCAGAGTTATAAATGACAGCTATCGTCCACAAATATACTGAAGTAAGGCTGCCAAGAGGACTTGAAAGCGGGGCAGAATTGCAGGAAACCGATTTCAGGAGGTAGACTGGAATTGCATTGAAAGCATAGGAAAAGAGGCAGAACGTCCACAATGATGCACTTGGCCAAAAAGGGCGTATGCGTTTTTTCCTGAATATATTCAGGAAAAAACGCATACGCCCTTTTTGGCCAACCAAGCAAGCTTGCAAAGGAAATATGCACTACAATGAAGTCTCACTTCCCCCCGGTCAAAAGGGCCATCTGAAAAAAGTTTAAAATCCAGAAAGGCAGGCCAGGCCATGGAGAACTGGGAGCCTTGTTATGCTGATGGGCGGGATGTCAATTGCCAACAGCCACTCGGGAGAAGTGTATGGTGTTTCCTGAAACATCTAAAAAACAAAGCAACAGAGCCTAGGGCACTTCCACTTATGGTCCTATAGCTTAGGGAAATTAAAATCAAAAAGACACAGCCACCCCAAAGGTTGGGACGGCTCTGTTTACAAGAACCTGGTTTACGGTACAAGTTCAATATCGCAGAAAGTGAAAAATGGATAAAGAAGTTGTGGTACTTCCTTAAAATGCAATAACACTCATCAAGGAAATCTATGTCATCAGGCCCGTAGCAGCATAATGAGTGGATTCAGGTATGATGATTCTAACTGAAATAAGTCACACAGAAACAGAAACATCATAAGATATCACTAATACACGGAATGTAACCTTGGCTACACAGGAACTGAATTCCAAAACAGAAGAGGGTCTCAAATTTAGAAACCCAACTTATGCTTGCTTAAGGGGAAAGGTGAGTTGGGGTGCTGCATAAAACCAGAGATTGAAATGAGCACAGATAAAGTTCCTTAAGCCAAATATGGAATAGACAAGAGCTACTCCTTGCTCAAGGAAATGGACTCAACACCCCATATTAAACGCCTAAGCATGTACCTGACTAGGAAGTATCTTAAAACCTATGGATTGCTATGTCTCCGAAAGAGAACCAAGCGTGTGTACAGGGGCATAAACGCAGCAGTGATAGGACTGGAGAGGTTCGGTGAGCAAATGAAGACCCTTTGAAGTCATATTGCATGGTACCCATTCCACAGGTCTCAACTCTCCAGGTTTAAGGTATTCTTCCTTCAGCTAAAACATGCATGTGGAACCCAGAGTATGATCAACCGTGTGATCGGGAGACGTGTTCCAATATGTGTCAGTTTTCGTCCCCTGGTACTCGGGTGCAACATTCCAGACGCTTTACTAACACTCTCCGACTTGGAGAGTCAGTGCCTTTAACCTCCTGTTTGGCCCAGTTTGCAATTTCTGCGGAAGATGAACAGGAATAGGGAGAACCAATGACAGACTAGCTGGAGGTGTCTGGACGGGCAAATTTAACTCTCATTTCCCACCAGGAAGAGGAATTAACCAAAGGCTCAGCGTGCCGTGCCGGAACCAGATTAGGGCCTGAAGCAATCGTGCGGTGTTGCGGCCAGCTCACGAGAAAGCGAGTTGAAGAAAGGAGCTCAGGGGCACTGTAATTCACAAACCTGCAGAGTTATCAATGACAGCTATCGTCCAAAAATATACTGAAGTAAGGCTGCCAAGAGGACTTGAAAGCGGGGCAGAATTGCAGGAAACCGATTTCACGAGGTAGACTGGATTTGCATTTAAAGCATAGGAAAAGAGGCAGAACGTCCACAATGATGCACTTGGCCAAAAAGGGCGTATGCGTTTTTTCCTGAATATATTCAGGAAAAAACGCATAGGCCCTTTTTGGCCAACCAAGCAAGCTTGCAAAGGAAATCTGCACTACAATGAAGTCTCACTTCCCCCCGGTCAAAAGGGACATCTGAAAAAAGTGTAAAATCCAGAAAGGCAGGACAGGCCATGGAGAACTGGGAGCCTTGTTATGCTGATGGGCGGGATGTAAATTGCCAACAGCCACTCGTGAGAAGTGTATGGTGTTTCCTGAAACATCTAAAAAACAAAGCAACAGAGCCTAGGGCACTTCCACTTATGGTCCTATAGCTTAGGGAAATTAAAATCAAAAAGACACAGCCACCCCAAAGGTTGGGACGGCTCTGTTTACAAGAACCTGTTTTACACTACAAGTTCAATATCGCAGAAAGTGAAAAATGGATAAAGAAGTTGTGGTACTTACGTACAATGCAGTATCACTCAGCAATGAAATCTATGTCATCAGGCCCATAGCAGCATAATGAGTGGATTCAGGTATGATGATTCTAACTGAAATAAGTCACACAGAAAAAGAAACATCATAAGATATCACTAATACACGGAATGTAAACTTGGCTACACAGGAACTGAATTACAAAACAGAACAGGGTCTCAAATTTAGAAAACAAACTTATGCTTGCTTAAGGGGAAAGGTGAGTTGGGGTGCTGCATAAAACCAGAGATTGAAATGAGCACAGATAAAGTTCCTTAAGCCAAATATGGAATAGACAAGAGCTACTCCTTGCTCAACAAAATGGATTCAACACCCCATATTAAACACCTAAGAATGTACCTGACTAGGAAGTATCTTAAAACCTATGGATTGCTATGTCTCCAAAAGAGAATCAAGCGTGTGTGCAGGGGCATAAACGCAGCAGTGATAGGATTGGAGAGGTTCGGTGAGCAAATGAAGACCCTTTGAAGTCATATTGCATGGTACCCATTCCACTGGTCTCAACTCTCCAGGTTTAAGGTATTCTTCCTTCAGCTAAAACATGCATGTGGAACCCAGAGTATGATCAACCGTGAGATCGGGAGACGTGTTCCATTATGTCTCAGTTTCCGTCCCCTGGTACTCGGGTGCAACATTCCAGACGCTTTACTAACACTCTCCCGACTTGGAGAGTCAGTGCCCTTAACCTCCTGTTTGGCCCAGTTTGCGATTTCTGCGGAAGATGAACAGGAATAGGGAGAACCAATGACAGACTAGATGGAGGTGTCTGGACGGGCAAATTTAACTCTCATTTCCCACCAGGAAGAGGAATTAACCAAAGGCTCAGCGTGCCGTGCCGGAACCAGATTAGGGCCTGAAGCCATCCTGCGGTGTTGCGGCCAGCTCACGAGAAAGCGAGTTGAAGAAAGGACCTCAGGGGCACTGTAATTCACAAACCTGCAGAGTTATAAATGACAGCTATCGTCCAAAAATATACTGAAGTAAGGCTGCCAAGAGGACTTGAAAGCGGGGCAGAATTGCAGGAAACCGATTTCAGGAGGTAGACTGGAATTGCATTGAAAGCATAGGAAAAGAG
This sequence comes from Lagenorhynchus albirostris, assembly GCF_949774975.1. NCBI lineage: Eukaryota > Metazoa > Chordata > Mammalia > Artiodactyla > Delphinidae > Lagenorhynchus > Lagenorhynchus albirostris. The sequence goes on from NW_026783418.1 coordinate 803,655, forward strand.
GCAGAACGTCCACAATGATGCACTTGGCCAAAAAGGGCGTATGCGTTTTTTCCTGAATATATTCAGGAAAAAACGCATACGCCCTTTTTGGCCAACCAAGCAAGCTTGCAAAGGAAATCTGCACTACAATGAAGTCTCACTTCCCCCCGGTCAAAAGGGCCATCTGAAAAAAGTGTAAAATCCAGAAAGGCAGGACAGGCCATGGAGAACTGGGAGCCTTGTTATGCTGATGGGCGGGATGTCAATTGCCAACAGCCACTCGGGAGAAGTGTATGGTGTTTCCTGAAACATCTAAAAAACAAAGCAACAGAGCCTAGGGCACTTCCACTTATGGTCCTATAGCTTAGGGAAATTAAAATCAAAAAGACACAGCCACCCCAAAGGTTGGGACGGCTCTGTTTACAAGAACCTGGTTTACGGTACAAGTTCAATATCGCAGAAAGTGAAAAATGGATAAAGAAGTTGTGGTACTTCCTTAAAATGCAATAACACTCATCAAGGAAATCTATGTCATCAGGCCCGTAGCAGCATAATGAGTGGATTCAGGTATGATGATTCTAACTGAAATAAGTCACACAGAAACAGAAACATCATAAGATATCACTAATACACGGAATGTAACCTTGGCTACACAGGAACTGAATTCCAAAACAGAAGAGGGTCTCAAATTTAGAAACCCAACTTATGCTTGCTTAAGGGGAAAGGTGAGTTGGGGTGCTGCATAAAACCAGAGATTGAAATGAGCACAGATAAAGTTCCTTAAGCCAAATATGGAATAGACAAGAGCTACTCCTTGCTCAAGGAAATGGACTCAACACCCCATATTAAACGCCTAAGCATGTACCTGACTAGGAAGTATCTTAAAACCTATGGATTGCTATGTCTCCGAAAGAGAACCAAGCGTGTGTACAGGGGCATAAACGCAGCAGTGATAGGACTGGAGAGGTTCGGTGAGCAAATGAAGACCCTTTGAAGTCATATTGCATGGTACCCATTCCACAGGTCTCAACTCTCCAGGTTTAAGGTATTCTTCCTTCAGCTAAAACATGCATGTGGAACCCAGAGTATGATCAACCGTGTGATCGGGAGACGTGTTCCAATATGTGTCAGTTTTCGTCCCCTGGTACTCGGGTGCAACATTCCAGACGCTTTACTAACACTCTCCCGACTTGGAGAGTCAGTGCCTTTAACCTCCTGTTTGGCCCAGTTTGCAATTTCTGCGGAAGATGAACAGGAATAGGGAGAACCAATGACAGACTAGCTGGAGGTGTCTGGACGGGCAAATTTAACTCTCATTTCCCACCAGGAAGAGGAATTAACCAAAGGCTCAGCGTGCCGTGCCGGAACCAGATTAGGGCCTGAAGCAATCGTGCGGTGTTGCGGCCAGCTCACAAGAAAGCGAGTTGAAGAAAGGAGCTCAGGGGCACTGTAATTCACAAACCTGCAGAGTTATAAATGACAGCTATCGTCCAAAAATATACTGAAGTAAGGCTGCCTAGAGGACTTGAAAGCGGGGCAGAATTGCAGGAAACCGATTTCAGGAGGTAGACTGGAATTGCATTGAAAGCATAGGAAAAGAGGCAGAACGTCCACAATGATGCACTTGGCCAAAAAGGGCGTATGCGTTTTTTCCTGAATATATTCAGGAAAAAACGCATACGCCCTTTTTGGCCAACCAAGCAAGCTTGCAAAGGAAATCTGCACTACAATGAAGTCTCACTTCCCCCCGGTCAAAAGGGCCATCTGAAAAAAGTGTAAAATCCAGAAAGGCAGGACAGGCCATGGAGAACTGGGAGCCTTGTTATGCTGATGGGCGGGATGTCAATTGCCAACAGCCACTCGGGAGAAGTGTATGGTGTTTCCTGAAACATCTAAAAAACAAAGCAACAGAGCCTAGGGCACTTCCACTTATGGTCCTATAGCTTAGGGAAATTAAAATCAAAAAGACACAGCCACCCCAAAGGTTAGGACGGCTCTGTTTACAAGAACCTGGTTTACGGTACAAGTTCAATATCGCAGAAAGTGAAAAATGGATAAAGAAGTTGTGGTACTTACGAACAATGCAATATCACTCAGCAGTGAAATCTATGTCATCAGGCCCGTAGCAGCATAATGAGTGGATTCAGGTATGATGATTCTAACTGAAATAAGTCACACAGAAAAAGAAACATCATAAGATATCACTGATACACGGAATGTAACCTTGGCTACACAGGAACTGAATTACAAAACAGAACAGGGTCTCAAATTTAGAAAACCAACTTATGCTTGCTTAAGGGGAAAGGTGAGTTGGGGTAATGCATAAAACCAGAGATTGAAGTGAGCACATATAAAGTTCCTTAAGCCAAATATGGAATAGACAAGAGCTACTCCTTGCTCAACGAAATGGACTCAACACCCCATATTAAACGCCTAAGAATGTACCTGACTAGGAAGTATCTTAAAACCTATGGATTGCTATGTCTCCGAAAGAGAACCAAGCGTGTGTACAGGGGCATAAACGCAGCAGTGATAGGACTGGAGAGGTTCGGTGAGCAAATGAAGACCCTTTGAAGTCATATTGCATGGTACCCATTCCACGGGTCTCAACTCTCCAGGTTTAAGGTATTCTTCCTTCAGCTAAAACATGCATGTGGAACCCAGAGTATGATCAACCGTGTGATCGGGAGACGTGTTCCAATATGTGTCAGTTTTCGTCCCCTGGTACTCGGGTGCAACATTCCAGACGCTTTACTAACACTCTCCCAACTTGGAGAGTCAGTGCCTTTAACCTCCTGTTTGGCCCAGTTTGCAATTTCTGCGGAAGATGAACAGGAATAGGGAGAACCAATGACAGACTAGCTGGAGGTGTCTGGACGGGCAAATTTAACTCTCATTTCCCACCAGGAAGAGGAATTAACCAAAGGCTCAGCATGCCGTGCGGGAACCAGAATAGGGCCTGAAGCCATCCTGCGGTGTTGCGGCCAGCTCACGAGAAAGCGAGTTGAAGAAAGGAGCTCAGGGGCACTGTAATTCACAAACCTACAGAGTTATAAATGACAGCTATCGTCCAAAAATATACTGAAGTAAGGCTGCCAAGAGGACTTGAAAGCGGGGCAGAATTGCAGGAAACCGATTTCAGGAGGTAGACTGGAATTGCATTTAAAGCATAGGAAAAGAGGCAGAACGTCCACAATGATGCACTTGGCCAAAAAGGGTGTATGCGTTTTTTCCTGAATATATTCAGGAAAAAACGCATACGCCCTTTTTGGCCAACCAAGCAAGCTTGCAAAGGAAATATGCACTACAATGAAGTCTCACTTCCCCCCGGTCAAAAGGGCCATCTGAAAAAAGTTTAAAATCCAGAAAGGCAGGCCAGGCCATGGAGAACTGGGAGCCTTGTTATGCTGATGGGCGGGATGTCAATTGCCAACAGCCACTCGGGAGAAGTGTATGGTGTTTCCTGAAACATCTAAAAAACAAAGCAACAGAGCCTAGGGCACTTCCACTTATGGTCCTATAGCTTAGGGAAATTAAAATCAAAAAGACACAGCCACCCCAAAGGTTGGGACGGCTCTGTTTACAAGAACCTGGTTTACGGTACAAGTTCAATATCGCAGAAAGTGAAAAATGGATAAAGAAGTTGTGGTACTTCCTTAAAATGCAATAACACTCATCAAGGAAATCTATGTCATCAGGCCCGTAGCAGCATAATGAGTGGATTCAGGTATGATGATTCTAACTGAAATAAGTCACACAGAAACAGAAACATCATAAGATATCACTAATACACGGAATGTAACCTTGGCTACACAGGAACTGAATTCCAAAACAGAAGAGGGTCTCAAATTTAGAAACCCAACTTATGCTTGCTTAAGGGGAAAGGTGAGTTGGGGTGCTGCATAAAACCAGAGATTGAAATGAGCACAGATAAAGTTCCTTAAGCCAAATATGGAATAGACAAGAGCTACTCCTTGCTCAAGGAAATGGACTCAACACCCCATATTAAACGCCTAAGCATGTACCTGACTAGGAAGTATCTTAAAACCTATGGATTGCTATGTCTCCGAAAGAGAACCAAGCGTGTGTACAGGGGCATAAACGCAGCAGTGATAGGACTGGAGAGGTTCGGTGAGCAAATGAAGACCCTTTGAAGTCATATTGCATGGTACCCATTCCACAGGTCTCAACTCTCCAGGTTTAAGGTATTCTTCCTTCAGCTAAAACATGCATGTGGAACCCAGAGTATGATCAACCGTGTGATCGGGAGACGTGTTCCAATATGTGTCAGTTTTCGTCCCCTGGTACTCGGGTGCAACATTCCAGACGCTTTACTAACACTCTCCCGACTTGGAGAGTCAGTGCCTTTAACCTCCTGTTTGGCCCAGTTTGCAATTTCTGCGGAAGATGAACAGGAATAGGGAGAACCAATGACAGACTAGCTGGAGGTGTCTGGACGGGCAAATTTAACTCTCATTTCCCACCAGGAAGAGGAATTAACCAAAGGCTCAGCGTGCCGTGCCGGAACCAGATTAGGGCCTGAAGCAATCGTGCGGTGTTGCGGCCAGCTCACGAGAAAGCGAGTTGAAGAAAGGAGCTCAGGGGCACTGTAATTCACAAACCTGCAGAGTTATAAATGACAGCTATCGTCCAAAAATATACTGAAGTAAGGCTGCCTAGAGGACTTGAAAGCGGGGCAGAATTGCAGGAAACCGATTTCACGAGGTAGACTGGATTTGCATTTAAAGCATAGGAAAAGAGGCAGAACGTCCACAATGATGCACTTGGCCAAAAAGGGCGTATGCGTTTTTTCCTGAATATATTCAGGAAAAAACGCATAGGCCCTTTTTGGCCAACCAAGCAAGCTTGCAAAGGAAATCTGCACTACAATGAAGTCTCACTTCCCCCCGGTCAAAAGGGCCATCTGAAAAAAGTGTAAAATCCAGAAAGGCAGGACAGGCCATGGAGAACTGGGAGCCTTGTTATGCTGATGGGCGGGATGTAAATTGCCAACAGCCACTCGGGAGAAGTGTATGGTGTTTCCTGAAACATCTAAAAAACAAAGCAACAGAGCCTAGGGCACTTCCACTTATGGTCCTATAGCTTAGGGAAATTAAAATCAAAAAGACACAGCCACCCCAAAGGTTGGGACGGCTCTGTTTACAAGAACCTGTTTTACACTACAAGTTCAATATCGCAGAAAGTGAAAAATGGATAAAGAAGTTGTGGTACTTACGTACAATGCAGTATCACTCAGCAATGAAATCTATGTCATCAGGCCCATAGCAGCATAATGAGTGGATTCAGGTATGATGATTCTAACTGAAATAAGTCACACAGAAAAAGAAACATCATAAGATATCACTAATACACGGAATGTAAACTTGGCTACACAGGAACTGAATTACAAAACAGAACAGGGTCTCAAATTTAGAAAACCAACTTATGCTTGCTTAAGGGGAAAGGTGAGTTGGGGTGCTGCATAAAACCAGAGATTGAAATGAGCACAGATAAAGTTCCTTAAGCCAAATATGGAATAGACAAGAGCTACTCCTTGCTCAACAAAATGGATTCAACACCCCATATTAAACACCTAAGAATGTACCTGACTAGGAAGTATCTTAAAACCTATGGATTGCTATGTCTCCAAAAGAGAATCAAGCGTGTGTGCAGGGGCATAAACGCAGCAGTGATAGGATTGGAGAGGTTCGGTGAGCAAATGAAGACCCTTTGAAGTCATATTGCATGGTACCCATTCCACTGGTCTCAACTCTCCAGGTTTAAGGTATTCTTCCTTCAGCTAAAACATGCATGTGGAACCCAGAGTATGATCAACCGTGAGATCGGGAGACGTGTTCCATTATGTCTCAGTTTCCGTCCCCTGGTACTCGGGTGCAACATTCCAGACGCTTTACTAACACTCTCCCGACTTGGAGAGTCAGTGCCCTTAACCTCCTGTTTGGCCCAGTTTGCGATTTCTGCGGAAGATGAACAGGAATAGGGAGAACCAATGACAGACTAGCTGGAGGTGTCTGGACGGGCAAATTTAACTCTCATTTCCCACCAGGAAGAGGAATTAACCAAAGGCTCAGCGTGCCGTGCCGGAACCAGATTAGGGCCTGAAGCCATCCTGCGGTGTTGCGGCCAGCTCACGAGAAAGCGAGTTGAAGAAAGGAGCTCAGGGGCAATGTAATTCACAAACCTGCAGAGTTATAAATGACAGCTATCGTCCAAAAATATACTGAAGTAAGGCTGCCTAGAGGACTTGAAAGCGGGGCAGAATTGCAGGAAACCGATTTCAGGAGGTAGACTGGAATTGCATTGAAAGCATAGGAAAAGAGGCAGAACGTCCACAATGATGCACTTGGCCAAAAAGGGCGTATGCGTTTTTTCCTGAATATATTCAGGAAAAAACGCATACGCCCTTTTTGGCCAACCAAGCAAGGTTGCAAAGGAAATCTGCACTACAATGAAGTCTCAATTCCGCCCGGTCAAAAGGGCCATTTGAAAAAAGTGTAAAATCCAGAAAGGCAGGACAGGCCATGGAGAACTGGGAGCCTTGTTATGCTGATGGGCGGGATGTAAATTGCCAACAGCCACTCGGGAGAAGTGTATGGTGTTTCCTGAAACATCTAAAAAACAAAGCAACAGAGCCTAGGGCACTTCCACTTATGGTCCTATAGCTTAGGGAAATTAAAATCAAAAGACACAGCCACCCCAAAGGTTGGGCCGGCTCTGTTTACAAGAACCTGGTTTACGGTACAAGTTCAATATCGCAGAAAGTGAAAAATGGATAAAGAAGTTGTGGTACTTACGTACAATGCAATATCACTCAGCAATGAAATCTATGTCATCAGGCCCGTAGCAGCATAATGAGTGGATTCAGGTACGATGATTCTAACTGAAATAAGTCACACAGAAAAAGAAACATCATAAGATATCACTAATACACGGAATGTAAACTTGGCTACACAGGAACTGAATTACAAAACAGAACAGGGTCTCAAATTTAGAAACCCAACTTATGCTTGCTTAAGGGGAAAGGTGAGTTGGGGTGCTGCATAAAACCAGAGATTGAAATGAGCACAGATAAAGTTCCTTAAGCCAAATATGGAATAGACAAGAGCTACTCCTTGCTCAACGAAATGGACTCAACACCCCATATTAAATGCCTAAGAGTGTACCTGACTAGGAAGTATCTTAAAACCTATGGATTGCTATGTCTCTGAAAGAGAATCAAGTGTGTGTACAGGGGCATAAACGCAGCAGTGATAGGATTGGAGAGGTTCGGTGAGCAAATGAAGACCCTTTGAAGTCATATTGCATGGTACCCATTCCACGGGTCTCAACTCTCCAGGTTTAAGGTATTCTTCCTTCAGCTAAAACATGCATGTGGAACCCAGAGTATGATCAACCGTGTGATCGGGAGACGTGTTCCAATGTGTGTCAGTTTTCGTCCCCTGGTACTCGGGTGCAACATTCCAGACGCTTTACTAACACTCTCCCGACTTGGAGAGTCAGTGCCTTTAACCTCCTGTTTGGCCCAGTTTGCAATTTCTGCGGAAGATGAACAGGAATAGGGAGAACCAATGACAGACTAGCTGGAGGTGTCTGGACGGGCAAATTTAACTCTCATTTCCCACCAGGAAGAGGAATTAACCAAAGGCTCAGCGTGCCGTGCCGGAACCAGATTAGGGCCTGAAGCCATCCAGTGGTGTTGCGGCCAGCTCAGGAGAAAGCGAGTTGAAGAAAGGAGCTCAGGGGCACTGTAATTCACAAACCTACAGAGTTATAAATGACAGCTATCGTCCAAAAATATACTGAAGTACGGCTGCCAAGAGGACTTGAAAGCGGGGCAGAATTGCAGGAAACCGATTTCAGGAGGTAGACTGGAATTGCATTGAAAGCATAGGAAAAGAGGCAGAACGTCCACAATGATGCACTTGGCCAAAAAGGGCGTATGCGTTTTTTCCTGAATATATTCAGGAAAAAACGCATACGCCCTTTTTGGCCAACCAAGCAAGCTTGCAAAGGAAATCTGCACTACAATGAAGTCTCACTTCCCCCCAGTCAAAAGGGCCATCTGAAAAAAGTGTAAAATCCAGAAAGGCAGGACAGGCCATGGAGAACTGGGAGCCTTGTTATGCTGATGGGCGGGATGTAAATTGCCAACAGCCACTCGGGAGAAGTGTATGGTGTTTCCTGAAACATCTAAAAAACAAAGCAACAGAGCCTAGGGCACTTCCACTTATGGTCCTATAGGTTAGGGAAATTAAAATCAAAAGACACAGCCACCCCAAAAGTTGGGACGGCTCTGTTTACAAGAACCTGGTTTACGGTACACGTTCAATATCGCAGAAAGTGAAAAATGGATAAAGAAGTTGTGGTACTTACGTACAATGCAGTATCACTCAGCAATGAAATCTATGTCATCAGGCCCGTAGCAGCATAATGAGTGGATTCATGTATGATGATTCTAACTGAAATAAGTCACACAGGAAAAGAAATATCATAAGATATCACTAATACACGGAATGTAACCTTGGCTACACAGGAACTGAATTACAAAACAGAACAGGGTCTCAAATTTAGAAACCCAACTTATGCTTGCTTAAGGGGAAAGGTGAGTTGGGGTGCTGCATAAAACCAGAGATTGAAATGAGCACAGATAAAGTTCCTTATGCCAAATATGGACTAGACAAGAGCTACTCCTTGCTCAACGAAATGGATTCAACACCCCATATTAAACACCTAAGAATGTACCTGACTAGGAAGTATCTTAAAACCTATGGATTGCTATGTCTCCGAAAGAGAATCAAGCGTGTGTACAGGGGCATAAACGCAGCAGTGATAGGACTGGAGAGGTTCGGTGAGCAAATGAAGACCTTTTGAAGTCATATTGCATGGTACCCATTCCACGGGTCTCAACTCTCCAGGTTTAAGGTATTCTTCCTTCAGCTAAAACATGCATGTGGAACCCAGAGTATGATCAACCATGTGATCGGGAGACGTGTTCCAATATGTCTCAGTTTTCGTCCCCTGGTACTCCGGGGCAACATTCCAGACGCATCACTAACACTCTCCCGACTTGGAGAGTCAGTGCCTTTAACCTCCTGTTTGGCCCAGTTTGCAATTTCTGCGGAAGATGAACAGGAATAGGGAGAACCAATGACAGACTAGCTGGAGGTGTCTGGACGGGCAAATTTAACTCTCATTTCCCACCAGGAAGAGGAATTAACCAAAGGCTCAGCGTGCCGTGCCGGAACCAGATTAGGGCCTGAAGCCATCCTGCGGTGTTGCGGCCAGCTCACGAGAAAGCGAGTTGAAGAAAGGAGCTCAGGGGCACTGTAATTCACAAACCTGCAGAGTTATAAATGACAGCTATCGTCCAAAAATATACTGAAGTAAGGCTGCCAAGAGGACTTGAAAGCGGGGCAGAATTGCAGGAAACCGATTTCAGGAGGTAGACTGGAATTGCATTGAAAGCATAGGAAAAGAGGCAGAACGTCCACAATGATGCACTTGGCCAAAAAGGGCGTATGCGTTTTTTCCTGAATATATTCAGGAAAAAACGCATACGCCCTTTTTGGCCAACCAAGCAAGCTTGCAAAGGAAATCTGCACTACAATGAAGTCTCACTTCCCCCCGGTCAAAAGGGCCATCTGAAAAAAGTGTAAAATCCAGAAAGGCAGGACAGGCCATGGAGAACTGGGAGCCTTGTTATGCTGATGGGCGGGATGTAAATTGCCAACAGCCACTCGGGAGAAGTGTATGGTGTTTCCTGAAACATCTAAAAAACAAAGCAACAGAGCCTAGGGCACTTCCACTTATGGTCCTATAGCTTAGGGAAATTAAAATCAAAAGACACAGCCACCCAAAGGTTGGGACGGCTCTGTTTACAAGAACCACGTTTACGGTACAAGTTCAATATCGCAGAAAGTGAAAAATGGATAAAGAAGTTGTGGTACTTACGTACAATGCAATATCACTCAGCAATGAAATCTATGTCATCAGGCCCGTAGCAGCATAATGAGTGGATTCTGGTACGATGATTCTAACTGAAATAAGTCACACAGGAAAAGAAACATCATAAGATATCACTAATACACGGAATGTAACCTTGGCTACACAGGAACTGAATTACAAAACAGAACAGGGACTCAAATTGAGAAACCCAATTTATGCTTGCTTAAGGGGAAAGGTGAGTTGGGGTGCTGCATAAAACCAGAGATTGAAATGAGCACAGATAAAGTTCCTTAAGCCAAATATGGAATAGACAAGAGCTACTCCTTGCTCAACGAAATGGACACAACACCCCATATTCAATGCCTAAGAGTGTACCTGACTAGGAAGTATCTTAAAACCTATGGATTGCTATGTCTCTGAAAGAGAATCAAGTGTGTGTACAGGGGCATAAACGCAGCAGTGATAGGATTGGAGAGGTTCGGTGAGCAAATGAAGACACTTTGAAGTCATAGTGCATGGTACCCATTCCACGGGTCTCAACTCTCCAGGTTTAAGGTATTCTTCCTTCAGCTAAAACATGCATGTGGTACCCAGAGTATGATCAACCGTGTGATCGGGAGACGTGTTCCAATATGTCTCAGTTTTCGTCCCCTGGTACTCGGGTGCAACATTCCAGACGCTTTACTAACACTCTCCCGACTTGGAGAGTCAGTGCCTTTAACCTCCTGTTTGGCCCAGTTTGCAATTTCTGCGGAAGATGAACAGGAATAGGGAGAACCAATGAGAGACTAGCTGGAGGTGTCTGGACGGGCAAATTTAACTCTCATTTCCCACCAGGAAGAGGAATTAACCAAAGGCTCAGCGTGCCATGCCGGAACCAGATTAGGGCCTGAAGCCATCCTGCGGTGTTGCGGCCAGCTCATGAGAAAGCGAGTTGAAGAAAGGAGCTCAGGGGCACTGTAATTCACAAACCTGCAGAGTTATAAATGACAGCTATCGTCCAAAAATATACTGAAGTAAGGCTGCCAAGAGGACTTGAAAGCGGGGCAGAATTGCAGGAAACCGATTTCAGGAGGTAGACTGGAATTGCATTGAAAGCATAGGAAAAGAGGCAGAACGTCCACAATGATGCACTTGGCCAAAAAGGGCGTATGCGTTTTTTCCTGAATATATTCAGGAAAAAACGCATACGCCCTTTTTGGCCAACCAAGCAAGCTTGCAAAGGAAATCTGCACTACAATGAAGTCTCACTTCCCCCCGGTCAAAAGGGCCATCTGAAAAAAGTGTAAAATCCAGAAAGGCAGGACAGGCCATGGAGAACTGGGAGCCTTGTTATGCTGATGGGCGGGATGTAAATTGCCAACAGCCACTCGGGAGAAGTGTATGGTGTTTCCTGAAACATCTAAAAAACAAAGCAACAGAGCCTAGGGCACTTCCACTTATGGTCCTATAGCTTAGGGAAATTAAAATCAAAAAGATACAGCCACCCCAAAGGTTGGGACGGCTCTGTTTACAAGAACCTGGTTTACGGTACAAGTTCAATATCGCAGAAAGTGAAAAATGGATAAAGAAGTTGTGGTACTTACGTACAATGCAGTATCACTCAGCAATGAAATCTATGTCATCAGGCCCGTAGCAGCATAATGAGTGGATTCAGGTACGATGATTCTAACTGAAATAAGTCACACAGGAAAAGAAACATCATAAGATATCACTAATACACGGAATGTAACCTTGGCTACACAGGAACTGAATTACAAAACAGAACAGGGTCTCAAATTTAGAAACCCAACTTATGCTTGCTTAAGGGGAAAGGTGAGTTGGGGTGCTGCATAAAACCAGAGATTGAAATGAGCACAGATAAAGTTCCTTAAGCCAAATATGGAATAGACAAGAGCTACTCCTTGCTCAACGAAATGGACTCAACACCCCATATTAAATGCCTAAGAGTGTACCTGACTAGGAAGTATCTTAAAACCTATGGATTGCTATGTCTCTGAAAGAGAATCAAGTGTGTGTACAGGGGCATAAACGCAGCAGTGATAGGATTGGAGAGGTTCGGTGAGCAAATGAATACCCTTTGAAGTCATAGTGCATGGTACCCATTCCACGGGTCTCAACTCTCCTGGTTTAAGGTATTCTTCCTTCAGCTAAAACATGCATGTGGAACCCAGAGTATGATCAACTGTGTGATCGGGAGACGTGTTCCAATATGTCTCAGTTTTCGTCCCCTGGTACTCGGGTGCAACATTCCAGACGCTTTACTAACACTCTCCCGACTTGGAGAGTCAGTGCCTTTAACCTCCTGTTTGGCCCAGTTTGCAATTTCTGCGGAAGATGAACAGGAATAGGGAGAACCAATGAGAGACTAGCTGGAGGTGTCTGGACGGGCAAATTTAACTCTCATTTCCCACCAGGAAGAGGAATTAACCAAAGGCTCAGCGTGCCGTGCCGGAACCAGATTAGGGCCTGAAGCCATCCTGCGGTGTTGCGGCCAGCTCACGAGAAAGCGACTTGAAGAAAGGAGCTCAGGGGCACTGTAATTCACAAACCTGCAGAGTTATAAATGACAGCTATCGTCCAAAAATATACTGAAGTAAGGCTGCCAAGAGGACTTGAAAGCGGGGCAGAATTGCAGGAAACCGATTTCAGGAGGTAGACTGGAATTGCATTGAAAGCATAGGAAAAGAGGCAGAACGTCCACAATGATGCACTTGGCCAAAAAGGGCGTATGCGTTTTTTCCTGAATATATTCAGGAAAAAACGCATACGCCCTTTTTGGCCAACCAAGCAAGCTTGCAAAGGAAATCTGCACTACAATGAAGTCTCACTTCCCCCCGGTCAAAAGGGCCATCTGAAAAAAGTGTAAAATCCAGAAAGGCAGGACAGGCCATGGAGAACTGGGAGCCTTGTTATGCTGATGGGCGGGATGTAAATTGCCAACAGCCACTCGGGAGAAGTGTATGGTGTTTCCTGAAACATCTAAAAATCAAAGCAACAGAGCCTAGGGCACTTCCACTTATGGTCCTATAGCTTAGGGAAATTAAAATCAAAAAGACACAGCCACCCCAAAGGTTGGGACGGCTCTGTTTACAAGAACCTGGTTTACGGTACACGTTCAATATCGCAGAAAGTGCAAAATGGATAAAGAAGTTGTGGTACTTACGTACAATGCAGTATCACTCAGCAATGAAATCTATGTCATCAGGCCCGTAGCAGCATAATGAGTGGATTCAGGTACGATGATTCTAACTGAAATTAGTCACACAGGAAAAGAAACATCATAAGATATCACTAATACACGGAATGTAACCTTGGCTACACAGGAACTGAATTACAAAACAGAACAGGGTCTCAAATTTAGAAACCCAACTTATGCTTGCTTAAGGGGAAAGGTGAGTTGGGGTGCTGCATAAAACCAGAGATTGAAATGAGCACAGATAAAGTTCCTTAAGCCAAATATGGAATAGACAAGAGCTACTCCTTGCTCAACGAAATGGACTCAACACCCCATATTAAATGCCTAAGAGTGTACCTGACTAGGAAGTATCTTAAAACCTATGGATTGCTATGTCTCTGAAAGAGAATCAAGTGTGTGTACAGGGGCATAAACGCAGCAGTGATAGGATTGGAGAGGTTCGGTGAGCAAATGAAGACCCTTTGAAGTCATAGTGCATGGTACCCATTCCACGGGTCTCAACTCTCCAGGTTTAAGGTATTCTTCCTTCAGCTAAAACATGCATGTGGAACCCAGAGTATGATCAACCGTGTGATCGGGAGACGTGTTCCAATATGTGTCAGTTTTCGTCCCCTGGTACTCGGGTGCAACATTCCAGACGCTTTACTAACACTCTCCCGACTTGGAGAGTCAGTGCCTTTAACCTCCTGTTTGGCCCAGTTTGCAATTTCTGCGGAAGATGAACAGGAATAGGGAGAACCAATGAGAGACTAGCTGGAGGTGTCTGGACGGGCAAATTTAACTCTCATTTCCCACCAGGAAGAGGAATTAACCAAAGGCTCAGCGTGCCGTGCCGGAACCAGATTAGGGCCTGAAGCCATCCTGCGGTGTTGCGGCCAGCTCACGAGAAAGCGAGTTGAAGAAAGGAGCTCAGGGGCACTGTAATTCACAAACCTGCAGAGTTATAAATGACAGCTATCGTCCAAAAATATACTGAAGTAAGGCTGCCAAGAGGACTTGAAAGCGGGGCAGAATTGCAGGAAACCGATTTCAGGAGGTAGACTGGAATTGCATTGAAAGCATAGGAAAAGAGGCAGAACGTCCACAATGATGCACTTGGCCAAAAAGGGCGTATGCGTTTTTTCCTGAATATATTCAGGAAAAAACGCATACGCCCTTTTTGGCCAACCAAGCAAGCTTGCAAAGGAAATCTGCACTACAATGAAGTCTCACTTCCCCCCGGTCAAAAGGGCCATCTGAAAAAAGTGTAAAATCCAGAAAGGCAGGACAGGCCATGGAGAACTGGGAGCCTTGTTATGCTGATGGGCGGGATGTAAATTGCCAACAGCCACTCGGGAGAAGTGTATGGTGTTTCCTGAAACATCTAAAAAACAAAGCAACAGAGCCTAGGGCACTTCCACTTATGGTCCTATAGCTTAGGGAAATTAAAATCAAAAAGACACAGCCACCCAAAAGGTTGGGACGACTCTGTTTACAAGAACCTGGTTTACGGTACAAGTTCAATATCGCAGAAAGTGAAAAATGGATAAAGAAGTTGTGGTACTTACGTACAATGCAGTATCACTCAGCAATGAAATCTATGTCATCAGGCCCGTAGCAGCATAATGAGTGGATTCAGGTACGATGATTCTAACTGAAATAAGTCACACAGGAAAAGAAACATCATAAGATATCACTAATACACGGAATGTAACCTTGGCTACACAGGAACTGAATTACAAAACAGAACAGGGTCTCAAATTTAGAAACCCAACTTATGCTTGCTTAAGGGGAAAGGTGAGTTGGGGTGCTGCATAAAACCAGAGATTGAAATGAGCACAGATAAAGTTCCTTAAGCCAAATATGGAATAGACAAGAGCTACTCCTTGCTCAACGAAATGGACTCAACACCCCATATTAAATGCCTAAGAGTGTACCTGACTAGGAAGTATCTTAAAACCTATGGATTGCTATGTCTCTGAAAGAGAATCAAGTGTGTGTACAGGGGCATAAATGCAGCAGTGATAGGATTGGAGAGGTTCGGTGAGCAAATGAAGACCCTTTGAAGTCATATTGCATGGTACCCATTCCACGGGTCTCAACTCTCCAGGTTTAAGGTATTCTTCCTTCAGCTAAAACATGCATGTGGAACCCAGAGTATGATCAACCGTGTGATCGGGAGACGTGTTCCAATATGTGTCAGTTTTCGTCCCCTGGTACTCGGGTGCAACATTCCAGACGCTTTACTAACACTCTCCCGACTTGGAGAGTCAGTGCCTTTAACCTCCTGTTTGGCCCAGTTTGCAATTTCTGCGGAAGATGAACAGGAATAGGGAGAACCAATGACAGACTAGCTGGAGGTGTCTGGACGGGCAAATTTAACTCTCATTTCCCACCAGGAAGAGGAATTAACCAAAGGCTCAGCGTGCCGTGCCGGAACCAGATTAGGGCCTGAAGCCATCCTGCGGTGTTGCGGCCAGCTCACGAGAAAGCGAGTTGAAGAAAGGAGCTCAGGGGCACTGTAATTCACAAACCTGCAGAGTTATAAATGACAGCTATCGTCCAAAAATATACTGAAGTAAGGCTGCCAAGAGGACTTGAAAGCGGGGCAGAATTGCAGGAAACCGATTTCAGGAGGTAGACTGGAATTGCATTGAAAGCATAGGAAAAGAGGCAGAACGTCCACAATGATGCACTTGGCCAAAAAGGGCGTATGCGTTTTTTCCTGAATATATTCAGGAAAAAACGCATACGCCCTTTTTGGCCAACCAAGCAAGCTTGCAAAGGAAATCTGCACTACCATGAAGTCTCACTTCCCCCCGGTCAAAAGGGCCATCTGAAAAAAGTGTAAAATCCAGAAAGGCAGGACAGGCCATGGAGAACGGGGAGCCTTGTTATGCTGATGGGCGGGATGTAAATTGCCAACAGCCACTCGGGAGAAGTGTATGGTATTTCCTTAAACATCTAAAAAACAAAGCAACAGAGCCTAGGGCACTTCCACTTATGGTCCTATAGCTTAGGGAAATTAAAATCAAAAGACACAGCCACCCCAAAGGTTGGGACGGCTCTGTTTACAAGAACCTGGTTTACGGTACAAGTTCAATATCGCAGAAAGTGAAAAATGGATAAAGAAGTTGTGGTACTTACGTACAATGCAGTATCACTCAGCAATGAAATCTATGTCATCAGGCCCGTAGCAGCATAATGAGTGGATTCAGGTACGATGATTCTAAATGAAATAAGTCACACAGGAAAAGAAACATCATAAGATATCACTAATACACGGAATGTAACCTTGGCTACACAGGAACTGAATTACAAAACAGAACAGGGTCTCAAATTTAGAAAACCAACTTATGCTTGCTTAAGGGGAAAGGTGAGTTGGGGTGCTGCATAAAACCAGAGATTGAAATGAGCACAGATAAAGTTCCTTAAGCCAAATATGGAATAGACAAGAGCTACTCCTTGCTCAACGAAATGGACTCAACACCCCATATTAAACGCCTAAGTGTGTACCTGACTAGGAAGTATCTTAAAACCTATGGATTGCTATGTCTCTGAAAGAGAATCTAGCGTGTGTACAGGGGCATAAACGCAGCAGTGATAGGACTGGAGAGGTTCGGTGAGCAAATGAAGACCCTTTGAAGTCATATTGCATGGTACCCATTCCACGGGTCTCAACTCTCCAGGTTTAAGGTATTCTTCCTTCAGCTAAAACATGCATGTGGAACCCAGAGTATGATCAACCGTGTGATCGGGAGACGTGTTCCAATATGTGTCAGTTTTCGTCCCCTGGTACTCGGGTGCAACATTCCAGACGCTTTACTAACACTCTCCCGACTTGGAGAGTCAGTGCCTTTAACCTCCTGTTTGGCCCAGTTTGCAATTTCTGCGGAAGATGAACAGGAATAGGGAGAACCAATGATAGACTAGCTGGAGGTGTCTGGACGGGCAAATTTAACTCTCATTTCCCACCAGGAAGAGGAATTAACCAAAGGCTCAGCGTGCCGTGCCGGAACCAGATTAGGGCCTGAAGCCATCCTGCGGTGTTGCGGCCAGCTCACGAGAAAGCGAGTTGAAGAAAGGAGCTCAGGGGCACTGTAATTCACAAACCTGCAGAGTTATAAATGACAGCTATCGTCCAAAAATATACTGAAGTAAGGCTGCCAAGAGGACTTGAAAGCGGGGCAGAATTGCAGGAAACCGATTTCAGGAGGTAGACTGGAATTGCATTGAAAGCATAGGAAAAGAGGCAGAACGTCCACAATGATGCACTTGGCCAAAAAGGGCGTATGCGTTTTTTCCTGAATATATTCAGGAAAAAACGCATACGCCCTTTTTGGCCAACCAAGCAAGCTTGCAAAGGAAATCTGCACTACAGTGAAGTCTCACTTCCCCCCGGTCAAAAGGGCCATCTGAAAAAAGTGTAAAATCCAGAAAGGCAGGACAGGCCATGGAGAACTGGGAGCCTTGTTATGCTGATGGGCAGGATGTAAATTGCAAACAGCCCCTCGGGAGAAGTGTATGCTGTTTCCTGAAACATCTAAAAAACAAAGCAACAGAGCCTAGGGCACTTCCACTTATGGTCCTATAGCTTAGGGAAATTAAAATCAAAAGACACAGCCACCCCAAAGGTTGGGACGGCTCTGTTTACAAGAACCTGGTTTACGGTACAAGTTCAATATCGCAGAAAGTGAAAAATGGATAAAGAAGTTGTGGTACTTACGTACAATGCAGTATCACTCAGCAATGAAATCTATGTCATCAGGCCCGTAGCAGCATAATGAGTGGATTCAGGTATGATGATTCTAACTGAAATAAGTCACACAGGAAAAGAAACATCATAAGATATCACTAATACACGGAATGTAACCTTGGCTACACAGGAACTGAATTACAAAACAGAACAGGGTCTCAAATTTAGAAACCCAACTTATGCTTGCTTAAGGGGAAAGGTGAGTTGGGGTGCTGCATAAAACCAGAGATTGAAATGAGCACAGATAAAGTTCCTTAAGCCAAATATGGAATAGACAAGAGCTACTCCTTGCTCAACGAAATGGACTCAACACCCCATATTAAACGCCTAAGAGTGTACCTGACTAGGAAGTATCTTAAAACCTATGGATTGCTATGTCTCCGAAAGAGAATCAAGCGTGTGTACAGGGGCATAAACGCAGCAGTGATAGGACTGGAGAGGTTCGGTGAGCAAATGAAGACCCTTTGAAGTCATAGTGCATGGTACCCATTCCACGGGTCTCAACTCTCCAGGTTTAAGGTATTCTTCCTTCAGCTAAAACATGCATGTGGAACCCAGAGTATGATCAACCGTGTGATCGGGAGACGTGTTCCAATATGTGTCAGTTTTCGTCCCCTGGTACTCGGGTGCAACATTCCAGACGCTTTACTAACACTCTCCCGACTTGGAGAGTCAGTGCCTTTAACCTCCTGTTTGGCCCAGTTTGCAATTTCTGCGGAAGATGAACAGGAATAGGGAGAACCAATGACAGACTAGCTGGAGGTGTCTGGACGGGCAAATTTAACTCTCATTTCCCACCAGGAAGAGGAATTAACCAAAGGCTCAGCGTGCCGTGCCGGAACCAGATTAGGGCCTGAAGCCATCCTGCGGTGTTGCGGCCAGCTCACGAGAAAGCGAGTTGAAGAAAGGAGCTCAGGGGCACTGTAATTCACAAACCTGCAGAGTTATAAATGACAGCTATCGTCCAAAAATATACTGAAGTAAGGCTGCCAAGAGGACTTGAAAGCGGGGCAGAATTGCAGGAAACCGATTTCAGGAGGTAGACTGGAATTGCATTGAAAGCATAGGAAAAGAGGCAGAACGTCCACAATGATGCACTTGGCCAAAAAGGGCGTATGCGTTTTTTCCTGAATATATTCAGGAAAAAACGCATACGCCCTTTTTGGCCAACCAAGCAAGCTTGCAAAGGAAATCTGCACTACAATGAAGTCTCACTTCCCCCCGGTCAAAAGGGCCATCTGAAAAAAGTGTAAAATCCAGAAAGGCAGGACAGGCCATGGAGAACTGGGAGCCTTGTTATGCTGATGGGCGGGATGTAAATTGCCAACAGCCCCTCGGGAGAAGTGTATGGTGTTTCCTGAAACATCTAAAAAACAAAGCAACAGAGCCTAGGGCACTTCCACTTATGGTCCTATAGCTTAGGGAAATTAAAATCAAAAAGACACAGCCACCCCAAAGGTTGGGACGGCTCTGTTTACAAGAACCTGGTTTACGGTACAAGTTCAATATCGCAGAAAGTGAAAAATGGATAAAGAAGTTGTGGTACTTACGTACAATGCAGTATCACTCAGCAATGAAATCTATGTCATCAGGCCCGTAGCAGCATAATGAGTGGATTCAGGTACGATGATTCTAACTGAAATAAGTCACACAGGAAAAGAAACATCATAAGATATCACTAATACACGGAATGTAACCTTGGCTACACAGGAACTGAATTACAAAACAGAACAGGGTCTCAAATTTAGAAACCCAACTTATGCTTGCTTAAGGGGAAAGGTGAGTTGGGGTGCTGCATAAAACCAGAGATTGAAATGAGCACAGATAAAGTTCCTTAAGCCAAATATGGAATAGACAAGAGCTACTCCTTGCTCAACGAAATGGACTCAACACCACATATTAAATGCCTAAGAGTGTACATGACTAGGAAGTATCTTAAAACCTATGGATTGCTATGTCTCTGAAAGAGAATCAAGGGTGTGTACAGGGACATAAACGCAGCAGTGATAGGACTGGAGAGATTCGGTGAGCAAATGAAGACACTTTGAAGTCATATTGCATGGTACCCATTCCACGGGTCTCAACTCTCCAGGTTTAAGGTATTCTTCCTTCAGCTAAAACATGCATGTGGAACCCAGAGTATGATCAACCGTGTGATCGGGAGACGTGTTCCAATATGTGTCAGTTTTCGTCCCCTGGTACTCGGGTGCAACATTCCAGACGCTTTACTAACACTCTCCCGACTTGGAGAGTCAGTGCCTTTAACCTCCTGTTTGGCCCAGTTTGCAATTTCTGCGGAAGATGAACAGGAATAGGGAGAACCAATGAGAGACTAGCTGGAGGTGTCTGGACGGGCAAATTTAACTCTCATTTCCCACCAGGAAGAGGAATTAACCAAAGGCTCAGCGTGCCGTGCCGGAACCAGATTAGGGCCTGAAGCCATCCTGCGGTGTTGCGGCCAGCTCACGAGAAAGCGAGTTGAAGAAAGGAGCTCAGGGGCACTGTAATTCACAAACCTGCAGAGTTATAAATGACAGCTATCGTCCAAAAATATACTGAAGTAAGGCTGCCAAGAGGACTTGAAAGCGGGGCAGAATTGCAGGAAACCGATTTCAGGAGGTAGACTGGAATTGCATTGAAAGCATAGGAAAAGAGGCAGAACGTCCACAATGATGCACTTGGCCAAAAAGGGCGTATGCGTTTTTTCCTGAATATATTCAGGAAAAAACGCATACGCCCTTTTTGGCCAACCAAGCAAGCTTGCAAAGGAAATCTGCACTACAATGAAGTCTCACTTCCCCCCGGTCAAAAGGGCCATCTGAAAAAAGTGTAAAATCCAGAAAGGCAGGACAGGCCATGGAGAACTGGGAGCCTTGTTATGCTGATGGGCGGGATGTAAATTGCCAACAGCCCCTCGGGAGAAGTGTATGGTGTTTCCTGAAACATCTAAAAAACAAAGCAACAGAGCCTAGGGCACTTCCACTTATGGTCCTATAGCTTAGGGAAATTAAAATCAAAAAGACACAGCCACCCCAAAGGTTGGGACGGCTCTGTTTACAAGAACCTGGTTTACGGTACAAGTTCAATATCGCAGAAAGTGAAAAATGGATAAAGAAGTTGTGGTACTTACGTACAATGCAGTATCACTCAGCAATGAAATCTATGTCATCAGGCCCGTAGCAGCATAATGAGTGGATTCAGGTACGATGATTCTAACTGAAATAAGTCACACAGGAAAAGAAACATCATAAGATATCACTAATACACGGAATGTAACCTTGGCTACACAGGAACTGAATTACAAAACAGAACAGGGTCTCAAATTTAGAAACCCAACTTATGCTTGCTTAAGGGGAAAGGTGAGTTGGGGTGCTGCATAAAACCAGAGATTGAAATGAGCACAGATAAAGTTCCTTAAGCCAAATATGGAATAGACAAGAGCTACTCCTTGCTCAACGAAATGGACTCAACACCACATATTAAATGCCTAAGAGTGTACATGACTAGGAAGTATCTTAAAACCTATGGATTGCTATGTCTCTGAAAGAGAATCAAGGGTGTGTACAGGGACATAAACGCAGCAGTGATAGGACTGGAGAGATTCGGTGAGCAAATGAAGACACTTTGAAGTCATATTGCATGGTACCCATTCCACGGGTCTCAACTCTCCAGGTTTAAGGTATTCTTCCTTCAGCTAAAACATGCATGTGGAACCCAGAGTATGATCAACCGTGTGATCGGGAGACGTGTTCCAATATGTGTCAGTTTTCGTCCCCTGGTACTCGGGTGCAACATTCCAGACGCTTTACTAACACTCTCCCGACTTGGAGAGTCAGTGCCTTTAACCTCCTGTTTGGCCCAGTTTGCAATTTCTGCGGAAGATGAACAGGAATAGGGAGAACCAATGAGAGACTAGCTGGAGGTGTCTGGACGGGCAAATTTAACTCTCATTTCCCACCAGGAAGAGGAATTAACCAAAGGCTCAGCGTGCCGTGCCGGAACCAGATTAGGGCCTGAAGCCATCCTGCGGTGTTGCGGCCAGCTCACGAGAAAGCGAGTTGAAGAAAGGAGCTCAGGGGCACTGTAATTCACAAACCTGCAGAGTTATAAATGACAGCTATCGTCCAAAAATATACTGAAGTAAGGCTGCCAAGAGGACTTGAAAGCGGGGCAGAATTGCAGGAAACCGATTTCAGGAGGTAGACTGGAATTGCATTGAAAGCATAGGAAAAGAGGCAGAACGTCCACAATGATGCACTTGGCCAAAAAGGGCGTATGCGTTTTTTCCTGAATATATTCAGGAAAAAACGCATACGCCCTTTTTGGCCAACCAAGCAAGCTTGCAAAGGAAATCTGCACTACAATGAAGTCTCACTTCCCCCCGGTCAAAAGGGCCATCTGAAAAAAGTGTAAAATCCAGAAAGGCAGGACAGGCCATGGAGAACTGGGAGCCTTGTTATGCTGATGGGCGGGATGTAAATTGCCAACAGCCACTCGGGAGAAGTGTATGGTGTTTCCTGAAACATCTAAAAAACAAAGCAACAGAGCCTAGGGCACTTCCACTTATGGTCCTATAGCTTAGGGAAATTAAAATCAAAAAGACACAGCCACCCCAAAGGTTGGGACGGCTCTGTTTACAAGAACCTGGTTTACGGTACAAGTTCAATATCGCAGAAAGTGAAAAATGGATAAAGAAGTTGTGGTACTTACGTACAATGCAGTATCACTCAGCAATGAAATCTATGTCATCAGGCCCGTAGCAGCATAATGAGTGGATTCAGGTACGATGATTCTAACTGAAATAAGTCACACAGGAAAAGAAACATCATAAGATATCACTAATACAGGGAATGTAACCTTGGCTACACAGGAACTGAATTACAAAACAGAACAGGGTCTCAAATTTAGAAACCCAACTTATGCTTGCTTAAGGGGAAAGGTGAGTTGGGGTGCTGCATAAAACCAGAGATTGAAATGAGCACAGATAAAGTTCCTTAAGCCAAATATGGAATAGACAAGAGCTACTCCTTGCTCAACGAAATGGACTCAACACCCCATATTAAACGCCTAAGAGTGTACCTGACTAGGAAGTATCTTAAAACCTATGGATTGCTATGTCTCCGAAAGAGAATCAAGCGTGTGTACAGGGGCATAAACGCAGCAGTGATAGGACTGGAGAGGTTCGGTGAGCAAATGAAGACCCTTTGAAGTCATAGTGCATGGTACCCATTCCACGGGTCTCAACTCTCCAGGTTTAAGGTATTCTTCCTTCAGCTAAAACATGCATGTGGAACCCAGAGTATGATCAACCGTGTGATCGGGAGACGTGTTCCAATATGTGTCAGTTTTCGTCCCCAGGTACTCGGGTGCAACATTCCAGACGCTTTACTAACACTCTCCCGACTTGGAGAGTCAGTGCCTTTAACATCCTCTTTGGCCCAGTTTGCAATTTCTGTGGAAGATGAACAGGAATAGGGAGAACCAATGAGAGACTAGCTGGAGGTGTCTGGACGGGCAAATTTAACTCTCATTTCCCACCAGGAAGAGGAATTAACCAAAGGCTCAGCGTGCCGTGCCGGAACCAGATTAGGGCCTGAAGCCATCCTGCGGTGTTGCGGCCAGCTCACGAGAAAGCGAGTTGAAGAAAGGAGCTCAGGGGCACTCTAATTCACAAACCTGCAGAGTTATAAATGACAGCTATCGTCCAAAAATATACTGAAGTAAGGCTGCCAAGAGGACTTGAAAGCGGGGCAGAATTGCAGGAAACCGATTTCAGGAGGTAGACTGGAATTGCATTGAAAGCATAGGAAAAGAGGCAGAACGTCCACAATGATGCACTTGGCCAAAAAGGGCGTATGCGTTTTTTCCTGAATATATTCAGGAAAAAACGCATACGCCCTTTTTGGCCAACCAAGCAAGCTTGCAAAGGAAATCTGCACTACAATGAAGTCTCACTTCCCCCCGGTCAAAAGGGCCATCTGAAAAAAGTGTAAAATCCAGAAAGGCAGGACAGGCCATGGAGAACTGGGAGCCTTGTTATGCTGATGGGCGGGATGTAAATTGCCAACAGCCACTCGGGAGAAGTGTATGGTGTTTCCTGAAACATCTAAAAAACAAAGCAACAGAGCCTAGGGCACTTCCACTTATGGTCCTATAGCTTAGGGAAATTAAAATCAAAAGACACAGCCACCCCAAAGGTTGGGACGGCTCTGTTTACAAGAACCACGTTTACGGTACAAGTTCAATATCGCAGAAAGTGAAAAATGGATAAAGAAGTTGTGGTACTTACGTACAATGCAGTATCACTCAGCAATGAAATCTATGTCATCAGGCCCGTAGCAGCATAATGAGTGGATTCAGGTACGATGATTCTAACTGAAATAAGTCACACAGGAAAAGAAACATCATAAGATATCACTAATACACGGAATGTAACCTTGGCTACACAGGAACTGAATTACAAAACAGAACAGGGTCTCAAATTTAGAAAACCAACTTATGATTGCTTAAGGGGAAAGGTGAGTTGGGGTGCTGCATAAAACCAGAGATTGAAATGAGCACAGATAAAGTTCCTTAAGCCAAATATGGAATAGACAAGAGCTACTCCTTGCTCAACGAAATGGACTCAACACCCCATATTAAATGCCTAAGAGTGTACATGACTAGGAAGTATCTTAAAACCTATGGATTGCTATGTCTCCGAAAGAGAATCAAGCGTGTGTACAGGGGCATAAACGCAGCAGTGATAGGACTGGAGATGTTCGGTGAGCAAATGAAGACCCTTTGAAGTCATATTGCATGGTACCCATTCCACGGGTCTCAACTCTCCAGGTTTAAGGTATTCTTCCTTCAGCTAAAACATGCATGTGGAACCCAGAGTATGATCAACTGTGTGATCGGGAGACGTGTTCCAATATGTGTCAGTTTTCGTCCCCTGGTACTCGGGTGCAACATTCCAGACGCTTTACTAACACTCTCCCGACTTGGAGAGTCAGTGCCTTTAACCTCCTGTTTGGCCCAGTTTGCAATTTCTGCGGAAGATGAACAGGAATAGGGAGAACCAATGACAGACTAGCTGGAGGTGTCTGGACGGGCAAATTTAACTCTCATTTCCCACCAGGAAGAGGAATTAACCAAAGGCTCAGCGTGCCGTGCCGGAACCAGATTAGGGCCTGAAGCCATCCTGCGGTGTTGCGGCCAGCTCACGAGAAAGCGACTTGAAGAAAGGAGCTCAGGGGCACTGTAATTCACAAACCTGCAGAGTTATAAATGACAGCTATCGTCCAAAAATATACTGAAGTAAGGCTGCCAAGAGGACTTGAAAGCGGGGCAGAATTGCAGGAAACCGATTTCAGGAGGTAGACTGGAATTGCATTGAAAGCATAGGAAAAGAGGCAGAACGTCCACAATGATGCACTTGGCCAAAAAGGGCGTATGCGTTTTTTCCTGAATATATTCAGGAAAAAACGCATACGCCCTTTTTGGCCAACCAAGCAAGCTTGCAAAGGAAATCTGCACTACAATGAAGTCTCACTTCCCCCCGCTCAAAAGGGCCATCTGAAAAAAGTGTAAAATCCAGAAAGGCAGGACAGGCCATGGAGAACTGGGAGCCTTGTTATGCTGATGGGCGGGATGTAAATTGCCAACAGCCACTCGGGAGAAGTGTATGGTGTTTCCTGAAACATCTAAAAAACAAAGCAACAGAGCCTAGAGCACTTCCACTTATGGTCCTATAGCTTAGGGAAATTAAAATCAAAAGACACAGCCACCCCAAAGGTTGGGACGGCTTTGTTTACAAGAACCTGGTTTACGGTACAAGTTCAATATCGCAGAAAGTGAAAAATGGATAAAGAAGTTGTGGTACTTACGTACAATGCAGTATCACTCAGCAATGAAATCTATGTCATCAGGCCCGTAGCAGCATAATGAGTGGATTCAGGTACGATGATTCTAACTGAAATAAGTCACACAGGAAAAGAAACATCATAAGATATCACTAATACACGGAATGTAACCTTGGCTACACAGGAACTGAATTACAAAACAGAACAGGGTCTCAAATTTAGAAAACCAACTTATGCTTGCTTAAGGGGAAAGGTGAGTTGGGGTGCTGCATAAAACCAGAGATTGAAATGAGCACAGATAAAGTTCCTTAAGCCAAATATGGAATAGACAAGAGCTACTCCTTGCTCAACGAAATGGACACACCACCCCATATTAAATGCCTAAGAGTGTACCTGACTAGGAAGTATCTTAAAACCTATGGATTGCTATGTCTCTGAAAGAGAATCAAGTGTGTGTACAGGGGCATAAACGCAGCAGTGATAGGATTGGAGAGGTTCGGTGAGCAAATGAAGACCCTTTGAAGTCATATTGCATGGTACCCATTCCACGGGTCTCAACTCTCCAGGTTTAAGGTATTCTTCCTTCAGCTAAAACATGCATGTGGAACCCAGAGTATGATCAACCGTGTGATCGGGAGACGTGTTCCAATATGTGTCAGTTTTCGTCCCCTGGTACTCGGGTGCAACATTCCAGACGCTTTACTAACACTCTCCCGACTTGGAGAGTCAGTGCCTTTAACCTCCTGTTTGGCCCAGTTTGCAATTTCTGCGGAAGATGAACAGGAATAGGGAGAACCAATGACAGACTAGCTGGAGGTGTCTGGACGGGCAAATTTAACTCTCATTTCCCACCAGGAAGAGGAATTAACCAAAGGCTCAGCGTGCCGTGCCGGAACCAGATTAGGGCCTGAAGCCATCCTGCGGTGTTGCGGCCAGCTCACGAGAAAGCGACTTGAAGAAAGGAGCTCAGGGGCACTGTAATTCACAAACCTGCAGAGTTATAAATGACAGCTATCGTCCAAAAATATACTGAAGTAAGGCTGCCAAGAGGACTTGAAAGCGGGGCAGAATTGCAGGAAACCGATTTCAGGAGGTAGACTGGAATTGCATTGAAAGCATAGGAAAAGAGGCAGAACGTCCACAATGATGCACTTGGCCAAAAAGGGCATATGCGTTTTTTCCTGAATATATTCAGGAAAAAACGCATACGCCCTTTTTGGCCAACCAAGCAAGCTTGCAAAGGAAATCTGCACTACAATGAAGTCTCACTTCCCCCCGGTCAAAAGGGCCATCTGAAAAAAGTGTAAAATCCAGAAAGGCAGGACAGGCCATGGAGAACTGGGAGCCTTGTTATGCTGATGGGCGGGATGTAAATTGCCAACAGCCACTCGGGAGAAGTGTATGGTGTTTCCTGAAACATCTAAAAAACAAAGCAACAGAGCCTAGGGCACTTCCACTTATGGTCCTATAGCTTAGGGAAATTAAAATCAAAAGACACAGCCACCCCAAAGGTTGGGACGGCTCTGTTTACAAGAACCTGGTTTACGGTACAAGTTCAATATCGCAGAAAGTGAAAAATGGATAAAGAAGTTGTGGTACTTACGTACAATGCAGTATCACTCAGCAATGAAATCTATGTCATCAGGCCCGTAGCAGCATAATGAGTGGATTCAGGTACGATGATTCTAACTGAAATAAGTCACACAGGAAAAGAAACATCATAAGATATCACTAATACAGGGAATGTAACCTTGGCTACACAGGAACTGAATTACAAAACAGAACAGGGTCTCAAATTTAGAAAACCAACTTATGCTTGCTTAAGGGGAAAGGTGAGTTGGGGTGCTGCATAAAACCAGAGATTGAAATGAGCACAGATAAAGTTCCTTAAGCCAAATATGGAATAGACAAGAGCTACTCCTTGCTCAACGAAATGGACACACAACCCCATATTAAATGCCTAAGAGTGTACCTGACTAGGAAGTATCTTAAAACCTATGGATTGCTATGTCTCTGAAAGAGAATCAAGTGTGTGTACAGGGGCATAAACGCAGCAGTGATAGGATTGGAGAGGTTCGGTGAGCAAATGAAGACCCTTTGAAGTCATATTGCATGGTACCCATTCCACGGGTCTCAACTCTCCAGGTTTAAGGGATTCTTCCTTCAGCTAAAACATGCATGTGGAACCCAGAGTATGATCAACCGTGTGATCGGGAGACGTGTTCCAATATGTGTCAGTTTTCGTCCCCTGGTACTCGGGTGCAACATTCCAGACGCTTTACTAACACTCTCCCGACTTGGAGAGTCAGTGCCTTTAACCTCCTGTTTGGCCCAGTTTGCAATTTCTGCGGAAGATGAACAGGAATAGGGAGAACCAATGACAGACTAGCTGGAGGTGTCTGGACGGGCAAATTTAACTCTCATTTCCCACCAGGAAGAGGAATTAACCAAAGGCTCAGCGTGCCGTGCCGGAACCAGATTAGGGCCTGAAGCCATCCTGCGGTGTTGCGGCCAGCTCACGAGAAAGCGAGTTGAAGAAAGGAGCTCAGGGGCACTGTAATTCACAAACCTGCAGAGTTATAAATGACAGCTATCGTCCAAAAATATACTGAAGTAAGGCTGCCAAGAGGACTTGAAAGCGGGGCAGAATTGCAGGAAACCGATTTCAGGAGGTAGACTGGAATTGCATTTAAAGCATAGGAAAAGAGGCAGAACGTCCACAATGATGCACTTGGCCAAAAAGGGCATATGCGTTTTTTCCTGAATATATTCAGGAAAAAATGCATACGCTCTTTTTGGCCAACCAAGCAAGCTTGCAAAGGAAATCTGCACTACAATGAAGTCTCACTTCCCCCCGGTCAAAAGGGCCATCTGAAAAAAGTGTAAAATCCAGTAAGGCAGGACAGGCCATGGAGAACTGGGAGCCTTGTTATGCTGATGGGCGGGATGTAAATTGCCAACAGCCACTCGGGAGAAGTGTATGGTGTTTCCTGAAACATCTAAAAAACAAAGCAACAGAGCCTAGGGCACTTCCACTTATGGTCCTATAGCTTAGGGAAATTAAAATCAAAAAGACACAGCCACCCCAAAGGTTGGGACGGCTCTGTTTACAAGAACCTGGTTTACAGTACAAGTTCAATATCGCAGAAAGTGAAAAATGGATAAAGAAGTTTTGGTACTTACGTACAATGCAGTATCACTCAGCAATGAAATCTATGTCATCAGGCCCGTAGCAGCATAATGAGTGGATTCAGGTATGATGATTCTAACTGAAATAAGTCACACAGGAAAAGAAACATCATAAGATATCACTAATACACGGAATGTAACCTTGGCTACACAGGAACTGAATTACAAAACAGAACAGGGTCTCAAATTTAGAAACCCAACTTATGCTTGCTTAAGGGGAAAGATGAGTTGGGGTGCTGCATAAAACCAGAGATTGAAATGAGCACAGATAAAGTTCCTTAAGCCAAATATGGAATAGACAAGAGCTACTCCTTGCTCAACGAAATGGACTCAACACCCCATATTAAATGCCTAAGAGTGTACCTGACTAGGAAGTATCTTAAAACCTATGGATTGCTATGTCTCTGAAAGAGAATCAAGTGTGTGTACAGGGGCATAAACGCAGCAGTGATAGGATTGGAGAGGTTCGGTGAGCAAATGAAGACCCTTTGAAGTCATAGTGCATGGTACCCATTCCACGGGTCTCAACTCTCCAGGTTTAAGGTATTCTTCCTTCAGCTAAAACATGCATGTGGAACCCAGAGTATGATCAACCGTGTGATCGGGAGACGTGTTCCAATATGTGTCAGTTTTCGTACCCTGGTACTCGGGTGCAACATTCCAGACGCTTTACTAACACTCTCCCGACTTGGAGAGTCAGTGCCTTTAACCTCCTGTTTGGCCCAGTTTGCAATTTCTGCGGAAGATGAACAGGAATAGGGAGAACCAATGACAGACTAGCTGGAGGTGTCTGGACGGGCAAATTTAACTCTCATTTCCCACCAGGAAGTGGAATTAACCAAAGGCTCAGCGTGCCGTGCCGGAACCAGATTAGGGCCTGAAGCCATCCTGCGGTGTTGCGGCCAGCTCACGAGAAAGCGAGTTGAAGAAAGGAGCTCAGGGGCACTGTAATTCACAAACCTGCAGAGTTATAAATGACAGCTATCGTCCAAAAATATACTGAAGTAAGGCTGCCAAGAGGACTTGAAAGCGGGGCAGAATTGCAGGAAACCGATTTCAGGAGGTAGACTGGAATTGCATTGAAAGCATAGGAAAAGAGGCAGAACGTCCACAATGATGCACTTGGCCAAAAAGGGCGTATGCGTTTTTTCCTGAATATATTCAGGAAAAAACGCATACGCCCTTTTTGGCCAACCAAGCAAGCTTGCAAAGGAAATCTGCACTACAATGAAGTCTCACTTCCCCCCGGTCAAAAGGGCCATCTGAAAAAAGTGTAAAATCCAGAAAGGCAGGACAGGCCATGGAGAACTGGGAGCCTTGTTATGCTGATGGGCGGGATGTAAATTGCCAACAGCCACTCGGGAGAAGTGTATGGTGTTTCCTGAAACATCTAAAAAACAAAGCAACAGAGCCTAGGGCACTTCCACCTATGGTCCTATAGCTTAGGGAAATTAAAATCAAAAGACACAGCCACCCCAAAGGTTGGGACGGCTCTGTTTACAAGAACCTGGTTTACGGTACAAGTTCAATATCGCAGAAAGTGAAAAATGGATAAAGAAGTTGTGGTACTTACGTACAATGCTATATCACTCAGCAATGAAATCTATGTCATCAGGCCCGTAGCAGCATAATGAGTGGATTCAGGTATGATAATTCTAACTGAAATAAGTCACACAGAAAAAGAAACATCATAAGATATCACTAATACACGGAATGTAAACTTGGCTACACAGGAACTGAATTACAAAACAGAACAGGGTCTCAAATTTAGAAACCCAACTTATGCTTGCTTAAGGGGAAAGGTGAGTTGGGGTGCTGCATAAAACCAGAGATTGAAATGAGCACAGATAAAGTTCCTTAAGCCAAATATGGAATAGACAAGAGCTACTCCTTGCTCAACGAAATGGACTCAACACCCCATATTAAATGCCTAAGAGTGTACATGACTAGGAAGTATCTTAAAACCTATGGATTGCTATGTCTCTGAAAGAGAATCAAGGGTGCGTACAGGGGCATAAACGCAGCAGTGATAGGACTGGAGAGATTCGGTGAGCAAATGAAGACACTTTGAAGTCATATTGCATGGTACCCATTCCACGGGTCTCAACTCTCCAGGTTTAAGGTATTCTTCCTTCAGCTAAAACATGCATGTGGAACCCAGAGTATGATCAACCGTGTGATCGGGAGACGTGTTCCAATATGTGTCAGTTTTCGTCCCCTGGTACTCGGGTGCAACATTCCAGACGCTTTACTAACACTCTCCCGACTTGGAGAGTCAGTGCCTTTAACCTCCTGTTTGGCCCAGTTTGCAATTTCTGCGGAAGATGAACAGGAATAGGGAGAACGAATGACAGACTAGCTGGAGGTGTCTGGACGGGCAAATTTAACTCTCATTTCCCACCAGGAAGAGGAATTAACCAAAGGCTCAGCGTGCCATGCCGGAACCAGATTAGGGCCTGAAGCCATCCTGCGGTGTTGCGGCCAGCTCACGAGAAAGCGACTTGAAGAAAGGAGCTCAGGGGCACTGTAATTCACAAACCTGCAGAGTTATAAATGACAGCTATCGTCCAAAAATATACTGAAGTAAGGCTGCCAAGAGGACTTGAAAGCGGGGCAGAATTGCAGGAAACCGATTTCAGGAGGTAGACTGGAATTGCATTGAAAGCATAGGAAAAGAGGCAGAACGTCCACAATGATGCACTTGGCCAAAAAGGGCGTATGCGTTTTTTCCTGAATATATTCAGGAAAAAACGCATACGCCCTTTTTGGCCAACCAAGCAAGCTTGCAAAGGAAATCTGCACTACAATGAAGTCTCACTTCCCCCCGGTCAAAAGGGCCATCTGAAAAAAGTGTAAAATCCAGAAAGGCAGGACAGGCCATGGAGAACTGGGAGCCTTGTTATGCTGATGGGCGGGATGTAAATTGCCAACAGCCACTCGGGAGAAGTGTATGGTGTTTCCTGAAACATCTAAAAAACAAAGCAACAGAGCCTAGGGCACTTCCACCTATGGTCCTATAGCTTAGGGAAATTAAAATCAAAAGACACAGCCACCCCAAAGGTTGGGACGGCTCTGTTTACAAGAACCTGGTTTACGGTACAAGTTCAATATCGCAGAAAGTGAAAAATGGATAAAGAAGTTGTGGTACTTACGTACAATGCAATATCACTCAGCAATGAAATCTATGTCATCAGGCCCGTAGCAGCATAATGAGTGGATTCAGGTACGATGATTCTAACTGAAATAAGTCACACAGAAAAAGAAACATCATAAGATATCACTAATACACGGAATGTAAACTTGGCTACACAGGAACTGAATTCCAAAACAGAACAGGGTCTCAAATTTAGAAAACCAACTTATGCTTGCTTAAGGGGAAAGGTGAGTTGGGGTGCTGCATAAAACCAGAGATTGAAATGAGCACAGATAAAGTTCCTTAAGCCAAATATGGAATAGACAAGAGCTACTCCTTGCTCAACGAAATGGATTCAACACCCCATATTAAACACCTAAGAATATACCTGACTAGGAAGTATCTTAAAACCTATGGATTGCTATGTCTCCGAAAGAGAATCAAGCGTGTGTACAGGGGCATAAACGCAACAGTGATAGGACGGGAGAGGTTCGGAGAGCAAATAAAGACCCTTTGAAGTCATATTGCATGGTACCCATTCCACGGGTCCCAACTCTCCAGGTTTAAGGTATTATTCCTTCAGCTAAAACATGCATGTGGAACCCAGAGTATGATCAACCGTGTGATCGGGAGACGTGTTCCAATATGTGTCAGTTTTCGTCCCCTGGTACTCGGGTGCAACATTCCAGACGCTTTACTAACACTCTCCCGACTTGGAGAGTCAGTGCCTTTAACCTCCTGTTTGGCCCAGTTTGCAATTTCTGCGGAAGATGAACAGGAATAGGGAGAACCAATGACAGACTAGCTGGAGGTGTCTGGACGGGCAAATTTAACTCTCATTTCCCACCAGGAAGAGGAATTAACCAAAGGCTCAGCGTGCCGTGCCGGAACCAGATTAGGGCCTGAAGCCATCCTGCGGTGTTGCGGCCAGCTCACGAGAAAGCGACTTGAAGAAAGGAGCTCAGGGGCACTGTAATTCACAAACCTGCAGAGTTATAAATGACAGCTATCGTCCAAAAATATACTGAAGTAAGGCTGCCAAGAGGACTTGAAAGCGGGGCAGAATTGCAGGAAACCGATTTCAAGAGGTAGACTGGAATTGCATTGAAAGCATAGGAAAAGAGGCAGAACGTCCACAATGATGCACTTGGCCAAAAAGGGCGTATGCGTTTTTTCCTGAATATATTCAGGAAAAAACGCATACGCCCTTTTTGGCCAACCAAGCAAGCTTGCAAAGGAAATCTGCACTACAATGAAGTCTCACTTCCCCCCGGTCAAAAGGGCCATCTGAAAAAAGTGTAAAATCCAGAAAGGCAGGACAGGCCATGGAGAACTGGGAGCCTTGTTATGCTGATGGGCGGGATGTAAATTGCCAACAGCCACTCGGGAGAAGTGTATGGTGTTTCCTGAAACATCTAAAAAACAAAGCAACAGAGCCAAGGGCACTTCCACTTATGGTCCTATAGCTTAGGGAAATTAAAATCAAAAGACACAGCCACCCCAAAGGTTGGGACGGCTCTGTTTACAAGAACCTGGTTTACGGTACAAGTTCAATATCGCAGAAAGTGAAAAATGGATAAAGAAGTTGTGGTACTTACGTACAATGCAATATCACTCAGCAATGAAATCTATGTCATCAGGCCCGTAGCAGCATAATGAGTGGATTCAGGTACGATGATTCTAACTGAAATAAGTCACACAGAAAAAGAAACATCATAAGATATCACTAATACACGGAATGTAAACTTGGCTACACAGGAACTGAATTCCAAAACAGAACAGGGTCTCAAATTTAGAAAACCAACTTATGCTTGCTTAAGGGGAAAGGTGAGTTGGGGTGCTGCATAAAACCAGAGATTGAAATGAGCACAGATAAATTTCCTTAAGCCAACTATGGAATAGACAAGAGCTACTCATTGCTCAACGAAATGGATTCAACACCCCATATTAAACACCTAATAATATACCTGACTAGGAAGTATCTTAAAACCTATGGATTGCTATGTCTCCGAAAGAGAATCAAGTGTGTGTACAGGGGCATAAACGCAGCAGTGATAGGACTGGAGAGGTTCGGTGAGCAAATGAAGACCCTTTGAAGTCATATTGCATGGTACCCATTCCACGGGTCTCAACTCTACAGGTTTAAGGTATTCTTCCTTCAGCTAAAACATGCATGTGGAACCCAGAGTATGATCAACCGTGTGATCGGGAGACGTGTTCCAATATGTGTCAGTTTTCGTCCCCTGGTACTCGGGTGCAACATTCCAGACGCTTTACTAACACTCTCCCGACTTGGAGAGTCAGTGCCTTTAACCTCCTGTTTGGCCCAGTTTGCAATTTCTGCGGAAGATGAACAGGAATAGGGAGAACCAATGACAGACTAGCTGGAGGTGTCTGGACGGGCAAATTTAACTCTCATTTCCCACCAGGAAGAGGAATTAACCAAAGGCTCAGCGTGCCGTGCCGGAACCAGATTAGGGCCTGAAGCCATCCTGCGGTGTTGCGGCCAGCTCACGAGAAAGCGACTTGAAGAAAGGAGCTCAGGGGCACTGTAATTCACAAACCTGCAGAGTTATAAATGACAGCTATCGTCCAAAAATATACTGAAGTAAGGCTGCCAAGAGGACTTGAAAGCGGGGCAGAAAAGCAGGAAACCGATTTCAGGAGGTAGACTGGAATTGCATTTAAAGCATAGGAAAAGAGGCAGAACGTCCACAATGATGCACTTGGCCAAAAAGGGCGTATGCGTTTTTTCCTGAATATATTCAGGAAAAAACGCATACGCCCTTTTTGGCCAACCAAGCAAGCTTGCAAAGGAAATCTGCACTACAGTGAAGTCTCACTTCCCCCCGGTCAAAAGGGCCATCTGAAAAAAGTGTAAAATCCAGAAAGGCAGGACAAGCCATGGAGAACTGGGAGCCTTGTTATGCTGATGGGCGGGATGTAAATTGCCAACAGCCACTCGGGAGAAGTGTATGGTGTTTCCTGAAACATCTAAAAAACAAAGCAACAGAGCCTAGGGCACTTCCACTTATGGTCCTATAGCTTAGGGAAATTAAAATCAAAAGACACAGCCACCCCAAAGGTTGGGACGGCTCTGTTTACAAGAACCTGGTTTACGGTACAAGTTCAATATCGCAGAAAGTGAAAAATGGATAAAGAAGTTGTGGTACTTACGTACAATGCAATATCACTCAGCAAGGAAATCTATGTCATCAGGCCCGTAGCAGCATAATGAGTGGATTCAGGTATGATGATTCTAACTGAAATAAGTCACACAGAGAAAGAAACATCATAAGATATCACTAATACACGGAATGTAACCTTGGCTACACAGGAACTGAATTCCAAAACAGAACAGGGTCTCAAATTTAGAAAACCAACTTATGCTTGCTTAAGGGGAAAGGTGAGTTGGGGTGCTGCATAAAACCAGAGATTGAAATGAGCACAGATAAAGTTCCTTAAGCCAAATATGGAATAGACAAGAGCTACTCCTTGCTCAACGAAATGGACTCAACACCCCATATTAAATGCCTAAGAGTGTACCTGACTAGGAAGTATC